>NC_064931.1:243870056-244170056 GCF_023897955.1 Schistocerca gregaria
GTTTTAAATATCAAAGAATTAGCCCTAGAATTGCGAAGCATCAACATTTATGACTTATGTTACCTACAACTGCCAACGTCAAAATAATCAACCATTCGAGTTTATAATATTGATATACCATCTAATGACTAACTGAAGTTACTAAAATACACAGGGAAGCCTGTTTATTCAATTTGTTAATTTTTATGTTGATGTTGAGGTATTTTAGGCTACAAAGTTTATTTTAAACTCTTGCAAAGTCTGTAAACAGTCATTGAAAATGACATTTCCGGGGAAAAATTATGCAAATAAACCAGCAGAGGTTTATGACTTACTTGGAAATACAAGTGATTTTATTAACAGAGAACATGGTAAAATATTCAATAACAATTCTAAAAGTTAAAGTAATAGCGATATTTCGGAAAATAAATATATAGATCATAATTCATCACAGGAAATGAGGAGTCTTTGAATTCTCGAAGTGAAACACCACTAGTCATTTGTTTGGAAAAATTAAAAAATACTACAGATAACCGCCAGTTGAGAATTACACCTCCAGAGATATATTTTTTAAGTTTAGGTTTCATTCAGAGAAATGTGGGGTTCCAACTTGCCTAAAAATAGTAGGGCTAGCAAATATTTTAATTTTTTTTTCCACCAGACTTACAGTAACTGATGTTTTGCCTTGAATTTGCACAGAAATTAATGCATGGAATAATAAATCTTGGATTAAAATGTATGAATTTACTTGGTTAACATACTTTTAAGGTTCTTTAACTGTAACAGTTAAAACATTCAAAATTTAAAAATTTTCATAAATTCCCAGTTTTTGGGAATCTTCCAAGGCAAAGAAATATTTCTGGCAATATTCCCATTTTATAAGTTCCCTCCCACTGGGAATACACACAGCCTACATAACTGAACAGGACTCCTTACTGTAGACATAATACTGTTAATGGCTATGGCAAGGAGACTAACACTTTAAACACTGCACTGAGGGACACAATTCTCCTGCTCAAATAAGCTGACAGGGAGTCACCAACTTAGGTCCTAAAAAACCGCTAAAACAGGAAATACTGTATGAAGATTTGAAGGTGGCCACAAATCCACATAGCTGCAGTTGTGTACGAATGTGGTGTCTGCAATTAGTGTCATATGCCTCAGTGATATGTAAGAATATGCCAATACGGTGATGCATATGTAGGAAAGCCTGCTGAATGGCCACCTCTAACAGCGTCAGGTGGTTGGAAGTAGTATCCACACTTAAAATGGCTAGGGAGTTGTCTGGTCTCTAACAACCAGACCAGATGAAGGTTAACCATTTGCTCCAGGGCTTTCCTACACAGCTACAGGCGATACTCTGATAACTACTGCGACGTGTGCTGTCCATTTCTGGTTAGAGGAGAGGTATCAACAGTACCTCTCTCCACAAGTTGGGGAAGTTACCAGTCCACCATATAAGATTAAAAAATGCCAGAATGATTCCCTTTGACATTGCTGGTAAATGTCTAAGCATGCTGTACCACATATGGACATGAGTGGGTGCAGTATCACGAGCCTCAAATAGAGCTGATTCCAGCTCCTACATGGAGAAAGGACAGTTGTAAGTCCGTGACATGAAATACCAGATCCTGGCTGGCACTGACAGTAGTTTGTGCAAAATTTTCTGTCAGTGTCTGAGCGATATCTCTGGGCCCTGTTTGGAGACATCCCTGTTTAATCACTGCTGCTAGTAGTAAACAACTGCATTTACCAGAAATCTTCCTGATGGCTTCCCATGCTTTGGTAGAACAAGTGTAGCGACTGATAAGAGTCCACAAATGCTTGCCATGACTTTTCCTTGCTATCGAATTATGCCTCGATCCTTGGCTCCTGCAACATTAAATGCTGTAACGTTCTCTGCTGTTGGGCAGTACTTAAACCATCTAGTGCAGCACACCTGGCCCAGATTTCTGAGTGGCACTCACTGGTCCATCAAAGTACAGATCGCCTCTGAAGATGACCTGATGACTTCAGGATGGATAACATCAGCAGTATGATGGATCACCTGTGTAATGTGGTCCACCCACTCCTGGACACTGTTGTGGTGTTCAAACACAGCAAAATGTGTTAACAGTGTCCAGTTAGCTCTCCTAACCATCCATTTTGGTGGCTGCTCTTCAGGTAACAATATGTAAATGTGGAGTGGAAAGTGGTCACTAGATTGTAGGTAATCAAAGACTTCCCACTGAATAGAGTCTTCAAGGGCTGAAGAACAGGATGATACAAATGGTAGCACAGAAATTGGTTTGAGTACCTGTGATGAGTATGCACAGCTCATGAGACCCCATGAAGCTCTCCAAATCAACACAGAGGGCAAGTAGAGGTCTACTTCCAAAAACATGATGGGCATTGAAGTATCCCAATAGTAGAAATGGTTGGAGGAGTTGGATCTGTAAGATCTCAGAGCTTCAGAGTCTATTGCATTTTGCAGAGGCAGATAAAGAGAGCAAACAGTGATCCTCTGAGACATGTGAATTCCAATGGCAATGGCTTGCAGCTCAGTACCCAGAGGACGAATGTGGGATTGGTCTGCATATTGACAAACACAGCCATCCCTCCCTTGGCCCTTTCCCAAGTCAGTTCGTTCTTACAATAGAGCATATAGCTCCATAGTACAGGGGCATCAGACACTTTAAATGTGTTCCCTGCAAACAAGTGCAGGGGGCATTGCTGTGCTAGGAGTTGCAGTTCCTCCAAATGTTCTGAACCCATTAATGTTCCACTGTATAATGGGAGCCACCTATTATGGGACAGCACTTTAAGCATGACTTTCAGCCAAGAAGGGGAGCCCACAATGGGTAGAGGCTCAGTCTTTAGGCCAGATAATTGCTCTAGTCTGACATCTCCCCTGAAGATTTGAGAGAGACGTCGGATAGCATAATGTCAACATTGTCTGTTTACCTCCTGTCTCAGTGGGTGATTCTTTATATTCAACTTCAATTTTATGATCTGAGGCAGCTTTGGAGCCACAACCTCTGAAGTGGCAGTGGTTGTAGCAGTGCTGGGTGGTGCACAAGACTTGACCTGTGGAAGTCACAGGATATCAGCAACCACAACCTTTGCTGAAGCTCTGGGGAGGAGGGGCAGACTTCAAAGGAACTGCAGCAGCACAGGTGCACTGATATGCATTGATAAACAGAAGTGCTAGTGCTGATACTAGCGACCTCCACTTGTGTAGCAGCATCAGTTTTCTGGTCCGGCTGTTTCACAACGGAGGCAGCGAACATGGGCAACTGCATGGACTTCTTGGCTTCATCATAGGCTGGTTGTTTTCATTTCCTGGATCTTCCATTCCTCAAGGAAAACTTTGCAGTCTCTACTCCACACAGTGTGATCTCAGAGCAGCTGATGCACTTTAGAGGAGAGGATCAACCAACTCAATCATGGACAGCTTCATCTCATTTCCCCACAATGGCTTCTCCTTTGCAACCGAGAGTAGTGTGCCGAAATTGCACGCCGCAGTGGATTTGGGAAATAAGGCCATACACTGAGGCTCAATAAACCTGCCTCAACATGCCCTGGTAGTTTGGAACTGTTGAAAGTAAGGATAAAAGAAACTGATTTGACAAGATCTCCATCCACTCATTTCACAATGTTTTGTACATCGATAATGCCTTCCTGTGACCATTCAGCTTTCAGTTCTTCTCCAGAAATGTCAACCAGATCTCTGCAAGTCACAACACCTTTACTGTAATTCAATGTGTTGTGCGGTTCTCTTTCAATTGCATACTCCTCAAGGCAATGAGCTTCTCGGAGACACTTCATTTATTGGTAACTTGATGTTTTGACCAACAGTGTCCCACTTCACAATCACTTAACAGATTTTAACATGCCAGCAATACCTTCTAAGCCTTTCTGTATGTAAAATAGAGAAACTCTCTCAAAATCACCACCTTTTCTTTTAACAAAGGACAAGCTCTATAACTTAGATCAAATGATAAAACACACCCTCATGAATAAAACAAAACTAAATTGACCAATGAGGCGTTGTCAGATAAAATTAGCAGCAATGAGTCCGGTAAACCAGGATTTCATCACTGGGCAGTCAAAGGGTGACAGTGCACCAGAATATGGGCCACTTTCACACTGTCAACCGAGTGCTGCACCGACACTCAGGCGGGTGTTCACGGTGCAGAAATGAACTGTGGGTTGCCCAAGCGTGGTCAATGTGGAGCTGGCAGAGAACTGATTCCCTGCGAGAGGCCCGCGTGGAAGACTTCCACACATTCATAGTCTCCTCAACGGCACACAGTTTGTTGCGTGTATTGTTGTGCCATTCCATCTCCCAAAGCTGGAAAACCCTACGGCGTAAGTCAGAATGCAGGTTAAGTTCAGAGCTGACAATCTCCAGAAGCGGTTCCTACGTAGCCTGTTTGGCCTGCTGGCAAGTATGTTGCCTGGGATGCCGACATGTCCTGGGGTTCACACAAACACCACTGAACGACAGGACCAGTCCAAGACATAGATGGACTCCTGGATGGATGCTACCAAACAATGGTGAGTGTAGCACTGGTCGATAGATAGCTTGTATGCTGCTCAAGGTGTCAGTACACAGAAGAAACAATTCCCCAGGGCATGAACAGATATACTGAAGTGCATGAGGGATGGCCACCAGATCTGCAGTGAATACATTGCAGTCATCGGACAAGGAGTGCTGTTCAAAATGGCCTCTATGTACCCAGGTGAAGCCAACATGACCATCAGCCATCGAACCGTCTGTGTAGACCACTTCAGAGCCCCAGAACACGTCAAGAATCGAGAGGAAGTGACAGCGGAGAGCAGCAGGAGTAACTGAGTCCTTAGGGTAATGTGAAAGGGCCAGATGAATCTGCGGCCTAAGTGTACACCATGGACGAGTACGCAGATGGACCTGGATAGGTGGTGGTAAAGGAAAGGACTCCAGTTCAGACAGAAGGGATTGCACGTGAACCGCATTCATTAGCCCTGACCTGTACTGCCAATGAGGGAGATGAACTGCAGCAGGTGGAAAAAAAAAGACAGTAATTCAGATGCCAGCAGAACTACAAATGTTACAACATAACTGGCGAGTAGCTGTGCATGTTGGCTCTGCAATGGAGGGACTCCAGCCTCCACCAGGACACTGGTCACTGGATTCGTTCTAAAAGCTCCTGTCGCTAGGCAAACACCACAGTTGTGCACTGGGTCAAGTACACGCAATGCTGAGGGCACCACCGAAACAAATCAGACTCCCATAGTCAAGGTGGGATTAAACAAGGGCTTTGTAGAGCTGCTGCAGAGTAGATCAATCTGCACCCCACTCGGTGCTCAGGCAGTGGAGGGCACTGTGGTGCTGCCAACACTTCTGCTTAAGCTGACGAAGGTGAGGTAGCCAAGTCAATCAAGCATCAAAAACAAGTCCTAAAAAGCTATATGTCTCCACTACACTGAGTCCATCATGAAGCTAAAGTTGTGGTTCTAGATGCAAACTGGAATCTGTGGGCGAGAGTCCATGATCGTGCTTAGTGGCTGGTTCCCTGAAGGCAGCACTCAGCAACACCAGTGCTAGTGGAGCAGAACAAAATGCAAAAGTCGTCTGCATACAGAGAGGGTGAGACGGACGGCCCTACAGCTGCTGCTAGACCATTAATGGCCACTAAAAATAGAGATACACTCAATACAGCACTTTGCGGGACCCTTATTCTCCTGGATGTGGGTGAACTATGGGAGACAACAACTTGAGACACAGAAAGTAGCGCAGAGCAACAGGAAATTCTGGATAAAAATCTGGAGCGGGCCCCCGGGGAGCCCACCCATATAATATGGCAAGGATATGATGTCGCCATGTGGTGTCATACACTTTACGTAGATAAAAAAGATGGCAACAAAGTGTTGGCTTCTGGAAATGGCTGTTCAGATGGCAGACTAGGGAAACAAAATTATCAGTGGTAGAGCGTCCCTGGCAGAAGCCACCCTCCCCATGAGCCAGTAGGCCTTGTGCCACCAGGACCCAAGCCAACTACCTACACACCATATGTTCCAGTACCTTACAAACAATGTTAGTGGGGCTGATGTGTCGATAGCTATCCACATCAAGGAGGTTTTTGCCAGGTTTGAGCACCGGAACAATGGTGCTCTCCCGCCATTGCGATGGAAAGACGCCATCGCACCAGATCCAGTTGAAGACAAGGAGATGGCACTTGTTATCTGACTGTGGATCCGATCTGGCCCAGGAGCTGTGATGGGGCAATGTGCAAGTGCACTGAGGAGCTCCCACTCCATAAATGAGGCATTATAGGGGGATCACTGTCATATGTAGTGAATGAGAGGACTTTCCTTCACATCCGGCAATTGTGTGTGCGAAAGGCTGGGGGATAGTTCTCTGACGCAAAGGCTCGGGGATATTGCTCAGCAAAGTTCTTGGCAATCACATTTGCATCGGTACATAGCACGCCATTGATGGTAATTCCACGAACACCTGATGGGGTGTGGTACCCAAAAAGATTTCTGATCTTCATCCAGACTTGGGAAGATGACATATGGAACCCAATGGTACCTCTCCCAACACCCGTTTCCGTTGTTTTATAAGCTGGCGTAAACATGCACAGAGCCGCTTAAAGGCTATCGGATGCTCTGGGGAAGGATGTCGCTTATGTTGCTGTAGAGCTCGCTGACGCTCTAATTGCCTCAGCGACTTCCGGCAACCACCAAGGGACTGTCTTTCACAGGCTGCACCCTAAAGAGAAATGATTGCGGTAGTAACCTGCTCAACCATCACATCAATGTCACTAAGTGGGGGAGAGTCAACAGTGACAACAGTGATGCCAGAGGTGAATGTTTCCCATTCCACCTTGTTTAAAGCCCATCTGGGCAGGCATCCATGGGCCTGATGCCAGGGCAGTGATAGGAAGATGGGGAAATGGTCATGTGCTGTTCAGTGGGTAGATGGGAGAAGTCCTGGGCTGCAAATCAATAAATCAATGGCCGAGTAACTATCTCGAGCCACACTGAAATGTGGCAGAGGTCGAGTTCAGACAGGAAAGTTTAGACATCTCCACCTCAGCCAATAAGCACGGTGTCACCCCTCGAGGAATTATCGGCGTTAAAATCTCCCAAAAGTAAGACAGGTTTAGGGAGTTGATCAATTAATGCAGCTAATACATTCATGGGTACTGCACCATCTGGAGGAAGATATACATTGCAGACAGTTATTGCCTGCGTCACCCGTATTCTGACAGCCACAGCTTCAAGAGGGGTTTGAAGGGGCACAGGTTCACTACAGACTGAGTTTAGCAAATATACACCAACTCCACCTGACACTAGATTATAGTCGCTACAGTTCCTATAATATGCCCAATAGCCACAGAGGGCAAAGGTCCACATTGCCAGGAACCAGGTTTCCTGGAGGGCAATGCAGAAAGCAGGTGTAAAGCTTAACAGTTGCCATAGCTCAGACGGGCAGTGGAAAAAAACCACCGCAATTCCACTGGAAGATGACATTGTGAGACTGGGACGGCATGAAACATTTAATGAGGCAGTTTACACTTTAAAGTTACCTACTGCCACCAACGTTTTGCCTGACTGGTCTATATCCATTATGTCTGAGGGTCCGGCGAGATCCAGAATGTCCACCCTATCCTCAGACGCAGAGCTTGCAGGTAGCGGTGGTGTGGGTGCCACTGCTAGTTTCTTGTTCTTAGGGGTAGTCTTTTTCGATTTCTTGCACTGTTCCTTGGGTTTCACTGGCTGGGAGGACTTCACTGAATCAGTCTCAGACTGAGGATGAGCGTGAAGCCCTACGACTAGCTGCTTTTGGGCTCTTCAGCAGCTGGCAGGTGTCATCTTTCCCACTAGCAGAAACTTGGGACCCATTCCTAGTGATAGGAGCCGAAGAAGCCTTATGCTTCTCTGGCTCCGAAGTCTGGACTGAAATCCCAAACGGTAGGGGTGGGATGAGGGGGGGTTGCTCTCAAAGTAGGTGGTGTGGGAACAACAGGGAGCGAAGTGGCCCCTGCCATCAAAGGGGCAGGTGTAGTGCCCCAATTCTGAGAGGCAATAGGAATTCGAGGAACTGATGGGGCGAGAACTGTTCTCGTAGTGGTTGTTTATGAGGTCGCCATATTCACAGGATGTAGGTGCTCAAATTTCCTCTTAGCCTTAGTGCAGGTCAGTCGGTCCAGGGTCTTTTTTGTTATTGTTTTAAAGCACAAAACTGCTACGGTCATTAGTGCCCAGTCTGTGACTTAGGAAAATGTAAAAAACCAAACTGGAAACCAGCAGCAATGGTAGTGAAACTCATAAAAGTGGGGAAACTAAAAACAGAAAGAAAGCTTAAAAAACCACTATAGAAGGGGGGGGGGGGGGGGGGGGAGAGGTTGTTTGTCCCCAAAACAAGCTTCAAATGACTAACATCTCATTGACACAAACTCTAGAACGCCATCGGCTGAGTGCATGTCATCTGCTAAAAATTGAAGATATATCAGGCGACAGCTGTAGACGGGCATGTAACGGAATAAAATAGGGCACTCAAGTAAAAGGTGTCTCACCGTCCACAGTTGAGAGCAGTGGGGACAAAGCGGGGGAAAATTGCCACTTGAAAATGTCGATGGCTAAAAACAGTGCCCTATCCGGAGTCTACTTAAAATTACCTCCTCCAAACGACAAGATCGGGAGGAAGAGGTCCAAGCAAAGGGAAGAGCTTTCATGTCCCACAATTTATTATTGGGAAGTGTCAACGAATGCGCATGCCATAAAAGAGCAACACGATGACATAAAACACTCCATAGATCAGTGAAGGGAACCATGTGAACAGCAGGCTGAAGAAGAAAGACTTAAGCCTTGGCCACTGTATCGGCCACCTCATTTCCACAGATCCTGGGATCCAGAGGAACGCCACAGAGATGACCCCAAGTGGAGCAAGTGGAGGCAGTCCTGAATCCAGAGGACCAGAGGGTGGACAGAGCTTGGAGACTGAGGGGAGAGCTGAGCGAATCTAAGCATATTATATACTGTATCCGCAGATGGTGACAGATGTATTGGGCAGCCTCGAGAACAGTGTAAATCTCAGCAGTAAAAACCGAACACTGGTCAGGAAGCCGAAATCTATTAGGGGTGTCGCTAACAATATAGGCACTCCCAACACCAAACAATGTTCTTGGGTCATCAGTGTAAATAATTGTGGCATCCTTCATTTGTGCTCATCGAGCAGGAAATGCCTGACGATAAACAAGAGAAGGGGTACCATCCTTGGAAAACTGACAAAGGTCAGGGAGCAAGCAGGTCTGAGGCTGCAGCCAAGGTGGTGCTGTATCCCACTTAGGAAAGTGGAAGGAAAGAACGTAGCAGCTGATGGAAGTGGACTCCCGGTGGAAGTAGAGAGGAAGGGCAGCCTGCATACCCTAAATCCATGGAGGCGTCTAAAATAATTTCATGGGCCGGATTAGCAGGCATGGAAGACAGATGGCTAGCATAACGACTCAGAAGGCCAGCTCGCCGATTGGACAGCGGAGGTCCAGCAGTCTCAGCATAGAGGCTTTTCACAGGGCTGGTGTAAAAAGCTCCAAACACTAAATGTAATCCACAGTGGTAGAGTCTAGACACCGAAGAATTGACGGCCAAGCAGAGGAATAAACCATGCTTCCATAGTCCAATTTCAAGTCCCATCTGAGAGGAGAAGATTGACGTCTAGTAAGGTGGCACGAGTTTTTATATTTGGGCTACCCTTTTATACCTTCTACTGTGTGCGTTTTAACTTCCTTGTTTTATAGTTAGACTATGAACTGCTAGGCTGCAGACAGCTCCCTGCTCTCCCCTTAGCTGCTAGACAATTCCCCCAACCCCCTCCCTGCTTCTTGCCTCTCTCCATCCCTCACCCCACCCCACCCTGCATCCACACATCACTGCGGTAAATTCATCATGGGCCGGACAAGAGCTGGCAGTCCACAGAGCACAATGTAGAAGTGTGTGTGTTTGGTGATGGTTGTTGGGATGTTTAAGGGGGACTAAACAGCTAAAGTCATCAGTCCGCCATTCCAAAAACAGGCGAGACGAAAGTTTAAGGAGCAGGAAAACCCCAAGGGGGAGGAGACACTCCCCCAGTCACTGAAAGAACACAAATGTGGTAGCAAACACTAGAGACAAGAAGAGTGCAGACGAACACCGGACAGAAAGAAATGGAAGAAAAGAAGAGGGCCGGAGACTGGTTGACTGACCATGAGAACAAAAAAGGGAAAGAATCAACCATCCGAATACACACTAAAATCTGCAACCAATTATGAGATACTCGAGGACAAGAGACAAAGAAAGGGAAAGGTGCAGGACCTCCATAAATGGAACCATAAAAAGGACTACCACAGATAAAATTTAAAACGTCGTCAGCCATGGAGCCATCGTCGCATAAAACCAAAGGCAACGTGCTCGGGAGATTAAAAGACTGCCAGAGGGTGCGCAGTCGGACACGCCAACAAAACGTGGGCGACCGTCAACCGGGACCCACACTGACATAGCGGGGGATCCTCCTGACGCAGAAGATGTCCATGCGTCAGGTAGGTACGGCCGATGCGGAGCCGACACAGGATGACAGAGTCCCTGCGAGAAGCCCGCAGGGAGGACCGCCACACATTGGTTGTCTCCTTAACAGTCCTCAGTTTATTCGGCGATGTCAGGCTACGCCACTCATCATGCCACATCCCAAGCACCTTATGGCGCAACGCCAGCTGCCAATCACGAGCTGGGAGGCCGATCTCCAAAGCGGGGACGTCTATCGCCCCTTTGGCCAGCCTGTCAACACGTGCGTTGCCCGGGATGCCAACGTGACCTGGCGTCCAAACAAAGACCACCGAACGACCAGAGCGGGTAATGGCAAAAACAGACTCCTGAATAAAGGATACCAGAGGAGAAGAGGTATAGCAGTGATAGATAGCCTGGAGGCTGCTCAAGTCACTGTAGATGATGATGGACGTACCTGAGCAGGAACGCATATGCTCAAGAGCGCACAATGTGGCCACCAGCTCTGCAGTAAAAATACTGCAGCCAGCCGGCAAGGAGTGCTGTTCAACATGGGCAGTGTGAGCAAAAGCATACGCAGTACGACCATCTACCAGGGAACCATCACTGTAGACAGGCTCACAGCCTGAAAATGAGGCAAGGAGCGGAAGAAAACGGTTGTGTGTGTGTGTGTGTGTGTGTGTGTGTGTGTGTGTGTGTGTGTGTGTGTGTGTTTCACCTACAAGCTTGCAAAACAAAATTCATTCCAAAAGCTAGTAAAGCTCTGTACCTTTTGTTTGTGTACATACTGACAACGCACCCCTTCTGCCTCTCGCTGAGTCATTTCCTTTATTCCTAAATAACAAGCAATAACTAAGGTAAATGTCATCCTTTTGTCAGACAGAATGTAAAAAAAGGGAGGGGGGTTACATGAATCAACATTACGAACCTGCAGATATTCTCATAGGTAAGGCAACCACAGCTATGAATCATTATTTTTGGTATAAATAAATCTCTACAGCTGTGTTTAGTCTTATTTTTTTGTATCACTACTGGTATTGTGGCACTAATGGCCACATCTTCAGCTGAAAATGTAATGAAACATTAAAGCACAAATGCTCGGAACATTGTACCCCACATTCGCTGTCCATCAGAACGAAACACTGCTACAAGGTGGTATGTAATGTAACAACAAAGCTGGATTCCTATATGGCGCATGGGTCCACTTCTCTGGTCTATACGCAGTCGCGAACAGGGAACACGGCAGCATGCTCTGTCACACTCATATAAAGCACTTGTTTGTAAGGAGTAGAATCCTGGGAAATGACAAGAAGATGGAAACCACCTAAACAAATTTTTTGCGAAGTAGTTTCAATATGACAGAAGATCTTGAGGAAATTATGAGGCAAATGAAAACTTCCATATACATCAGTGAAGAGGTGGGAAAAATGGCATTTAAAATAGTATGGGCATGTGATGAGAACAGAGGAAGGATGATGGCTGAAACAAGTACTATATTAGCAACCTCCAAAAAAAGAAATGAACGAGGAAGACCTGGTGCAGAATGGAAAAATCAAGTGGTGGAGGATACGCAACACAGACATTCAAAAGAACAGACATACAAGGAGTGAGAGAGACTTTAAATAAGGTTGGTATGAAAAGGGCTAAAGACATGTAAGCAAGTTGGGGGGGGGGGGGGGGGGGAAGCAACTCTGAGCAGTCTGTGGTCATACTCATTTCAGAATTTGACAATTCTTACAATGCACTGCTGAGAAATGGTGGGTTTGCTGCTTTTTCGCTGGGTACTTGTAACCAGCTGTTTATACATGCTGTAATTTTTATCACAATTCTGAATGAGAGTTACATAGCCCCTCAACCTCCCCTTTAATCCCCACCCCCCTCTCCACCACTGTATGGTACTGCCCACAAAGCAGCCAGATGATATTTATCATTATCAAAAACCTTATAAGTGTACCTTGGAATAGGATGGAACCTTGGAACAGAGAAATTGCTAAACACATTGGTTTACTAGTCAGCACATGGAATGTCAGAAGTCTATACAGACCACGAGCTGCCAAACTTGTAGTGTCAGAGTTGGAGGAATATAAAGTTTATGTCAATGCATTAGAGGAAACTATTAAACAGTGTGAGAATGAGATTTTACTCAATAATAAATTAGTAATCTTATGTGGCTGTGAAGAGAATGTAAAGCATGAATATGGAACAGGATTTGTAGTGAGTGTGTGTTGGTATGGCAACTGAGGGGCTTCAGTACAACAAACAAGAAAATATATCTCACTGTAAGCCCTAAGTAGGGAGCTGTAAAACTTGTTAAAGCATATGCACAAACAGACTCAAGAAATGCAGAGAAAGGTAAATTTTTTGAAGAACTACAAAAACAGTGGAAAGCATTGGCACAGCAAATATTCACATCATTTTGGGAGAATTCAATGTCAAATTGGAAGAGAAAGGCATAAGTAGGTTAACAGTCAGGAAAAAAAAAAAAATGACTGTGTCAAACTAATTTTGCATTGAGCTCAAACCTTATGGTGAGCTTGATGACCTTCCCTACAAATGGATCCACAAAGGGACTTCCCAGATGGTGATAGTACCGATCAAATAGATCAAATGCTCACAGACTAGAGGTACACATGATGACATATTAGATCTTACAGAGGGCTGATACAGACAGTTAACTAGTAATCAGTAAATTACAACTACAGTTGTGCTAAAATAGAAGGAGCAAGAACTTGGTCAGGAGACAGTTTGATGTTAAGAAGCTTAAAGACCCAGAGTTGTGTCACCAGTATAATATCAGAGTGCATAACTAACATGTCAAATCCTAATTATGAAATAAGTGTTGATGATCAATGGAACAACAAAAGTCACGCTTCAGTGACATATAAATAAGCTGTGAATGCCTGGCAGAGAGGAAGGGAAACACACATGCTGGATACAAATTATGCGGAAAAACAGTAAGTAGTGAAGAGAATTAAAAAGAAAGAAGCAGGGTTCCGGGGACAGTGAAAAAATCCTTGAGCAACATGAGTGACAGAGGCCAAATACAATATGTGACTGCAGGAAAATGTTCCAAATGATTAAACCTGTGAGGAGCAGTCAAAGGAATGAACTGTCAGCTAATAAGGACGGAAATATGCTAACACACAACTAAATACTTCTGGACAGGTGCAGGGAACATTTTGAGGAATTGCTGAATGTTTAAGATCCTGATGTCTTGCCAGAAGGGAGAATTACAGAGGATGTAGAGCAAAAATAAATTTAAGTGACTCAACAGGATGTATAAAGTGCAATTAGCAAATTGAAGAACAATAAGGGGCCCTAGAGGAGATAGGATAACAGGAGAGATGTCGAAGCCAGGAGGTGAAACACTTCAGAAAGAGAGATACAATCTCTTAAGTATGGAGTAAGGAAGAGATTCCACAAAAGAGTGGAAGTTGGTACCATTATCCATTGCACTAAAAGAACAGTAACAGGAAACGTAACTACCAAGGTACATCTCTGCCAAGTGCGCCATACAAAGTGCTGTAGTTAATAATTCATGACAAGCCAAAGACATTTGCTGAAGATAAATGTGTCTTAAGGTAAACTTTCAAACAGAAATATGAATTACTGATCAATTTTAACCACGAGTCAAATCTGGGAGAAATGCTTGGAATTCAAAAATTGGTTTAGAGAAACATTTACATATTTCTCAAAGGATTATGATATTTTACACAAAGTATGCACAACATCCTATGGTAGCTTACCATACCTAGGAAGTTAATTCTGAGACTGTGTGTACAGCACACAACAAAGCCAAGGTGAAATGCCAGGGGGAGTTGTTCCAGCTATTCAGCATCAGAATAGGTGTGATACAAGGCAATATCACACCACCATTGCTTTATAATTTGGTCCTAGAAAATGTAATTTATAAAAAGAAAAGAGGCAAAGGGTTGAAGCAAAACTGAAGAACATAATTAGGACATGCAGAGAACACAGCAGCCATGGAAGAGTTAGGGAAGAGTCACAGAAAGAAAAGAAGGAAAATGTACGTGGCTTAGAGAAGAACAGTGGTAAAATTGGACTTTATGTTAACAGAGAGAAGGCAAATGATAGAAGTATTCAGAGAAGCCCTGCGTAACACCCCATTACAGGTAGTAAAGTGGAGCATAGCCCCAGTGAAAATGTTTTAAATACGTCAGCACCACCTCGGCACCTGGTTAAGCATTCACAACTTAAAACAAAAAATTTATCAACATTATGCCAATGGGCATAAAACTGATTTCAGCCTGAAGCAGATAAAATAAAAAATCTGTCAATTAGATGAAACCTAAAGCCTATAGTGCAGTGATGGTACCAGTGTCATTACATTGGTCAAACCTTAAGCACCACAAAAAAGGTGATGAGAACTTTTTTGACCTGGCAGGGCACATTGCTAGGAGGTTGAAGCTGTGCTTATTCCAAAATCTAACAGTACCTTTTCAAGTAGAAGACCAAGCAAGCATTGGGAGGATGACTTGTAGAAAGGATTTCAGCAACTGGGTGTCCATGAGAACAGTATCCAAAATGCCCAAGATCGTCTTCTATGGCAGAAGATTTTAAGGCTGGCACAATCTTCATGTTATGAGACTGCCAACATGCATGCATGATAAACGTATGTAATGTGCCAATAGACTTTTTCTATTTGACTTATGTAGCAGTGTGTTTTTCTGAATTCACCTTTCAGTTTTATATTTTGTAATATGAAGTATGTTAAATACAGTGTGTATGGAGATATTGGGCTATGCCAAGATCAGTGTTTTACGACAAACTTTACTTCAAATTCACATTCATTGGGTTCAACTTGCTACCAAATTTGTCACCTTCCAATCCAGATGCAAATGTTGGATTGCACTCTACAGATAACTCTGTCACTAAAACAAAGATTTCACAGATAGCACTATGGTACCATTAAAGAAATTGCACAATGGCACTACACCATCTCTTCTATCTAGTCATAATATATTTAACAGACTCAATTTAAAAAGACAAATTTCTTAGGTTCACCAAAACAGTTAACCTTCAAATGAATCATTAGTTGTATCAGAGGGAAAATGCACTTGCAACAAATGGAACATTTCTAGATTGTTGTGTACTTGCTTTCAGGAAGTACAATTTCCAACACTACCTACGTGCACAAATTACAGTAGAAAAAACTAATGTGGGATGGAATAAAATGTTTGATTCTCAGGCAATGTGGCACTGACTACAGGAATAAAAGGGTAATATATGGTCTTCATCTGAAGCAGACTGTAATAGTTTACACCACAATGGAATGGAACAAAAATCCAGAAAAAAAAAGAATAGCACAATACAGCACTGCTCACTTTCACTACTGACATTAGTTGTACATCTATACAATAGATTTACAATTCACATAAGTACACAGCAGACGATTAATAGAACCACTGTCACTATTTCTCAACTGTTCCAATATCAAACAGCACAGGAGGAAAATCAACGAAATCTTTCCACTCAACCTCTGATTCTCCCCTATTTTTACAATGATTTCTCTCCATGAAAGTGGGAGTTATCAAAACATTTTGGCATTCAGAGAATGGTTCCAATTTAAGATTTCCGTAATTATAATCCCAAAGTATTTAGCTGAACCACAACCATTAAATTTGTACAATTTATTATGTAACTGAAATTTAACATTTTTTTATTTCTCTAGTGGAAGACCTTACACATTTTATTGCTAGGGTCAAGTGCAACTTATCACACATTACAGATATCTAAATTATTTCACAGTTTGTTCTAACCTTGTCATGTCTTTCCTTGAAAGTAAATGGCATCATCTGCAAACTATCTAAAAGGGCAGCTCAGATTGTCTCCTAAATCATTTATATAGATTAAGATTAGTACAGGGCCTAGAACATGTTTTTGGGGAATGCCAGATATTACTTCAGTTTTGCTAAATGACTCACCACCAGTTACTACAAACTGTTTGCTTCCGAAGGAAATCACAGATCCAGTGGCCCAATAGAAGATAGTCCATGGGCACAAAACTTCTTTAGATGCCGCTTGTGAGGAATGGTGTCATAATCCTTCCGAAAATCTAAAAATATCGTATATGTCCCAAAATCTTACAATTAGTGTGATATATGGGTCTACAAGTTAGTGGATTACTACCCCCTCTTTTTTGTATGAACAGATATAGAAGGAAGATGCAAGCAAGACGTAGCATAATTTTTTCCTATTAAAAGGACAGCAGTTAACATCCAGTACTCTGACTATAGGTACGTCTCTCGCATTGTCAACGGGGGTCAAGGGAAGTGTCTTTTTCCTCCACTTTTTTTCCCTCGTCATTGTGTGTTTCTGGATCGTGGTGCGTTTTCTTTTACTGTTATATTTAGCTTGTCCCCTCCCTAAAACCCCCAATTTCCTGCGGCTGTAATGTTGGTTTGATTGAAATTTTAGAGGAATATGTTATTGTGTTATTTATACGTATTATCGTGCTTTTTGCCGTGTTTGTGTAGTGACATCATTGGCGCCATATTGGAGATGCTTTGAAAAGCAATTTCCGCCATATTAATGGAGTCATTGGTCAAAGCAGACGGGTGGAATCAGACACTTCCGCAATCCTCCTGCAAGCCCCCATATGATGTATGGTGAAGTGTACCTTGTACCACTGCTAATCATTCCCTTTCCTGTACCATCAGCAATTTGAATGAGGAAAAAAACTACTGCATGCAACCTTCCGTATGAGTCCTAATTTCTCCTGTACCGTCCTCGCAATCCAAGACGTACGTTGGTTGTAGTATAGGCGTTCTGCATTCGGTAACTAAATGCCGATTCCTAAATTTTCTCAAAAGTATTTTGCACATAGAACAGTCTTCCCTCTCACGATTCACATTTGTGTAATATTCGCACACCTATGAATTGCTTTGATTTCTTCCTTTAACCTAACTTGGCAGGTGATCCCAACGCTCTAGCACTACTCAATAATTGGTTGCACAGGTGTTCTGTACACGATCCCCTTCATAGATCAGCCACACTTTGCTAGCATTCGCCCAATATATCAAAGTCGACATTTCGCCTTCCTACTGTTGTTGTTGTGGTTTTCAGTCCTGAGACTGGTTTAATGTAGCTCTCCATGCTACTCTATCCTGTGCAAGCTTCTTCATCTCCCAGTACCTACTGCAACCTACGTTCTTCTGAATCTGCTTACTGCATTCATCTCTTGGTCTCCCTCTACGACTTTTACCCTCCACAGTGCCCTCCAATACTAAATTGGTGATCCCTTGATGCCTCAGAACATGTCCTATCAACCGATCCCTTCTTCTGGTCAAGTTGTGCCACAAACTTCTCTTCTCCCCAATCCTATTCAATACTTCCTCACTAGTTATGTGATCTACCCATCTGTTCTTCAGCATTCTTCTGTAGCACCACATTTCGAAAGCTTCTATTCTCTTCTTGTCCAAACTATTTATCGTGCATGATTCACTTCCATACATGGCTACACTCCATACAAATACTTTCAGAAATGACTTCCTGATACATAAATCTATACTCGATGTTAACAAACTTCTCTTCTTCAGAAACACTTTCCTTGCCATTGCCAGTCTACATTTTATATCCTCTCTACTTCGACCATCATCAGTTATTTTGCTCCCCAAATAGCAAAATTCCTTTACTACGTTAAGTGTCTCATTTCCTAATCTAATACCCTCAACATCACCGGACTTAATTCGACTACATTCCATTATCCTCGTTTTGCTTTTGTTGATGTTCATTTTATATCCTCCTTTCAAGACACTATCCACTCCGTTCAACTGCTCTTCCAAGTCCTTTGCTGTCTCTGACAGAATTACGATGTCATCGGCGAACCTCAAAGTTTTTATTTCTTCTCCATGGATTTTAATACCTACTCCGAATTTTTCTTTTGTTTCCTTTACTGCTTGCTCAATATACAGATTGAATAACATCGGGGAGAGACTACAACCCTGTCTCACTCCCTTCCCAACCACTGCTTCCCCTTTCATGTCCCTCGACTCATAACTGCCATCTGGTTTCTGTACAAATTGTAAATAGCCTTTCGCTCCCTGTAGTTTACCCCTGCCACCTTCAGAATTTGAAGGAGAGTATTCCAGTTCACATTGTCAAAAGCTTTCTCTAAGACTACAAATGCTAGACACGTGGGTTTGCCCTTCCTTAATCTAGTTTCTAAGATAAGTAGGGTCAGTATTGCCGCACGTGTTCCAACATTTCTACGGAAGCCAAACTGATCTTCCCCAAGGTCAGCTTCTACTAGTTTTTCCATTCGTCTGTAAAGAATTCGTGTTAGTATTTTGCAGCTGTGCCTTATTAAACTGATGGTTCAGTAATTTTCACATCTGTCAACACCTGCTTTCTTTGGGATTGGAATAATTATATTCTTCCTGAAGTCTGAGGGTATTTCGCCTGTCTCATACATCTTGCTCACCAGATGGTAGAGTTTTGTAAGGACTGGCTCTCCCGAGGCCGTCAGTAGTTCCAATGGAATGTTGTCTACTCTGGGGGCCTTGTTTCGACTCAGGTCTTTCAGTGCTCATCAAACTCTACACGCAGTATCGTATCTCCCATTTCATCTTCATCTACATCCTCTTCCAATTCCATAATATTGTCCTCAAGTATATCGCCCTTGTATAGACCCTCTATATACTCCTTCCACCTTCCTGCTTTATCTTCTTTGCTTAGAACTGGGTTCCCATCCGAGCTCTTTATGTTCATACAAGTGGTTCTCCTATCTCCGAAGGTCTCTAATTTTCCTGTAGGCAGTATCTATCTTACTCCTATTGAGATAAGCCTCGACATCCTTACATTTGTCCTCTAGCCATCCCTGCTTAGCCATTTTGCACTTCCTGTCAATCTCATTTCTTAGACGTCTGTATTCCTTTTTGCCTGCTTCATTTACTGCATTTTTATATTTTCTCCTTTCGTCAATTAAATTCAATATTTATTCTGTCACCCAAGGATTTCTACTAGCCCTTGTCTTTTTACCTATGTGATCCTCTGCTGCCTTCACTACTTCATCCCTAAAAGCTACCCATTCTTCTTCTACTGTATTTCTTTCCCCCATTCCTGTCAATTGCTCCCTTATGGTCTCCCTGAAACTCTGTACAACCTCTGGTTCTTTCAGCTTATCCAGGTCTCATCTCCTTCAATTCCCACCTTTTTGCAGTTTCTTCAGTTTTAATCTACAGGTTATAACCAATGGATTGTGGTCAGAGTCCACATCTGCCCCTGGAAATGTCTTACAATTTACAACCTGGTTCCTAAATCTCTGTCTTACCATTATATAATCTATCTGAAACCTTTTAGTATCTCCAGGCTTCTTTCATGTATACAACCTTCTCCCATAATTCTTGAACCAAGTGTTAGCTATGATTAAGTTGTGCTCTGTGCAAAATTCTACCAGGCGGCTTCCTTTTTCATTTCTTTGCCCCAGTCCATATTCACCTACCACGTTTCCTTCTCTCCCTTTTCCTACTACCAAATTCCAGTCACCGATGACTTAAATTTTCATCTCCCTTCACTATCTGAATAATTTCTTTTATTTGATCATACATTTCTTCAATTTCGTCATCTGCAGAGCTAGTTGGCATATAAACTTGTACTACTGTAGTAGGTGTGGGCTTCGTATCTATCTTTGCAACAATAATGCGTTCACTATGCTGTTTGTAGTAGCTTACCCGCATTCCTATTTTCCTATTCGTTATTAAAGCTACTCCTGCATTACCCCTATTTCATTTTGTGTTTATAACCCTGTAGTCACCTGACCAGAAGTCTTGTTCCTCCTGCCACCGAACTTCACTAATTCCCACTGTAACTTTAACCTATCCATTTCCCCTTTTTACATTTTCTAACCTACCTGCCCGATTAAGGGATCTGACATTCCACGCTCCAAGCCGTAGAACGCCAGTTTTCTTTCTCCTGATAACGACATCCTCTTGAGTAGTCCCCACCCGGAGATCCGAATGGGGGACTATTTTACCCAAGAGGACGCCATCATCATTTAATCATACAGTAAAGCTGCATGCCCTCGGGAAAGATTACGGCCGTAGTTTCCCCTTGCTTTCAGCCATCCGCAGTACCAGCACAGCAAGGCTGTTTTGGTTAGTGTTACAAGGCCAGATCAGTCAATCATCCAGACTGTTGCCCCTGCAACTACTGAAAAGGCTGCTGCCCCTCTTCAGGAACCACAAGTTTGTCTGGCCTCTCAACAGATACCCCTCCATCGTGGTTGCACCTACGGTACGGCTATCTGTATTGCTGAGGCACGCAAGCCTCCCGACAAACGGCAAGGTCCATGGTTCATGGGGGGAGGGCCTTCCTACTACTGTCATCAATAGTTCGTTCTATTTCATATCGCTTAGCAACAACATGCTTACATAAGTTAAAATGTAAAGTAGAGATCGCGATCTTGACTTAATTTTAACTTAAATATAGCATCAGGTCGCTGATCTCCACAGACTATCTTGTCTAAATTTATGGACATACTTAAGACATTTAACCAACCTGTGCCAAGCAGCACACCACTAATACTGTATTCGTACATGACGGGTTTATTTTTCCATCTCCTGCGCATTTTTCTACATTTAGAGAAAGTTGCCATTCATCACGCCACACAAAGAATTTGTTTGTCATCCCGTACCTTTCTACAGAAAGCCAACGACACTTTAAAGTACGATATAGCGTCAACAACAAACAGACGAAGAATGCTCACCACAGACTATGAACCTCGATAGCAGGAGTGCAAGGGAAAGGCATGTTTGGAGTACAGCTAGCTAGCTAGCGACGTGTATTGATGTGAAATGATTAATAGCCTTCGAATTTTTGGTGTGAGGAATGTAAGAATCAAAAACTTCATGCAATGAACCAACGAGGAAAAATTAATCAAACGTTTGGGCGCATATTTCGACTGATGACGTCTAGAGCTAGATGGATGGTTTGTGTGTGTGACGATTACCGGTAGTGCATTTACTATCCATAAATTTTCATTAAGAATGGGACTTACATGACATTGCTATCCCAGTGAGTGAAGTCTCCTATACTCCATTTCCACCTTTGTTACAGTTAAACCAGACAGTACGTCAAAAACTTTAATGATGACACTACAAATGTAATTTCGTATATTGCGCTTACCGATGGAAACTCCTACATTTACTTCTATCTCACAAAACATAAAACACTTTGACTGCCACAGGTGCACTACGAATCACCGCGCTGAAATACATGTTGCGTGGAAGAAGTACAATTTTACTTACGTGTCCTACCCCTTCCTTATGAATGAGGAACGGAATGTTATATTGCGTATCGATGATTAACGGATAGCGTTTTACTGTTTCTGCAGCCGAGATAAATTTTGCATATCCATTAGCTTTATTTGTAAAGTAAAAATGATTCGGTTCACCTTTCTTAAGAGTGCCGTACACAAACACTTTATGCAATGCCATTTGGCGGCTCTTGCTAACCACCGTTGTAAACACTAATCCCAAATGCATGACTTAACATGTCATCTTCACAACACATGCTGTACTCTTGCAAATCGACACACGACTCAGTCGAAGCTCGAATCGGCTATCGACAATCTGTGACTATACAACTCTTTGGAAAATTGATTGTAGTGGCAGCCAGATAATTTTTGTTTTTCTTTGTCGTTATTTCATCCGCTCTCGCCCATATCGGCGGGCGGTTGGGCTGACAGTGGTACATTCAGCACACTCTTCACCCAAAGGCCAAATATAAACTAACTGAGACGAAACAAACACTAAAATTAGGGTGTACTGTATACAAGCGAATACAAAAAATTTAAAACTAAAATTAATGGACTTTTTATGTATAGAAAGCACGAATTTCTTTCTTTTGAATTTAAAACAGTAATAATAAAACGGTAAAAGGAATAACACTAAGAGGACAGTTAAAAAATTTAAACCATGTCATAAAACACTGATTTTTAAAAGAAGCACTTTACTGTCACTACAACTGGAGGGACCTGCTCTGGGACAGGTTGTCTGGTGTTGACGGGGAGAAGGTTTGGCACTGAGGAGGGTGGAGGTATAAGGATGGATGACACACACACCCACTATCGCTTCAGCTCTAGACTTAGGCACTCAAAATACGTGCTCAAACGTTTGATTAAATTTTTTCTTTGTGACATTTTTCCCCGACAGTTCAGTACGGGAAGTCAAAAAGGGAGGAGTAGTTGGTGGTATCGATAAGGCCATAATTTGATGGGGGGAAAGGGGAGCAGGGAATGAATTAGTGAAAGGGGCAAGTGGTACCGAAATAGGGGGAGGGAAGGACAAAGGAGCCCTGATGAGGTGAAATGGGTGGGGTGGATTTATTGTTGGCAGAACAGGTAATTGTCCAAATGGGTTTCATGGTCTGGGAGCTGAAAGTTCGTTGGGAGAGGATATGGAGAGTGTGTAGGTATAGCGTTAGTAGAATGTGTCAATGTTAGAGGAGATACAACAGGAGTAGTGGAGTCAGGTTTATGGATGGTGTAGGTTGTGCGAAGGTATACAGTGTGAATGAGGAGAGGTGGGAAGTTGATGAGACGATAAAGGATCCAGAGGGGAAAAGTAAATTGATGTGGTAAGTGAGGTGGAGTGCATGGCATTCAAGGATCTGAAGGGACTTACAGAACATAAGTGGGGATGATATCCATGCAACATTCACATGGGAGAGGATGGGCTGAATCCAGGTTTTTGTGGAGGACAGTGGAGTGGTTCAAACACCATGTTCGTCTGGTTAGTAGTTTTAGACTATTGTGGGCTTTCTGTTAGATGGGTAATAAATGTTCCATGTTAGCTGCCAGTCGATGGTCAGTCCAAGGTATTTTAGTGTACTAGTTACTCGGACAGGATGGTTACAAATGATAAGGTAGAAGTCATGGAGATGGAAGGTGGTGGTAGTTTGTACTATAATTATTGCTTGGGTTTTTGAGGTCTTGATCGTGAAGAACCATTGCTTACACTAAGAGTTAAACTGACTGAGATGAATTTGGATTGTTAGGATTTATGGAATATAGGACAGGGGCCGAGGAAAGTGATGTCATCAGCATACCGAAGGAGGTGCACTGGTGGTAGTGGTTTTGGCATACTGGTAGTGTAAAGGAGATAAAGGAGAGGGGAGAGGACAGTGTCTTGGGACACACCTGCAGTTGGATGGAAGGTACGGGAATTGTTAATAGTTGGGCTGGAAGCCACACTGGTTGGCAGGAAGGAGGTGGTGCTGGTTCAGGTGTTGATGGATCCATTGTGTGAGGATGGATTTGAAGACCTTGCTACACAACAAGGTGTGACAGATGGTATGATAGGAGGAGATATCAGTCGTGGGGTTTGACAGTTTGAGAAAAAGCAGGATTTTGGAGGTTTTCCACAGTTCAGATGAGTAACCTGTGAATAAGATAGTGGTATTAAGGGTTGTGAGGATGACTAGAAAGAAGACTGAGAGTTCTTTGACAATGTCACCTTGGAATGAGTCTGTAAACTGACACTACTGTTAGAGTTGTGCATGGGATCTAGTACAGGAGTTGAGGTCATTGGCAGTAATATACACTCCTGGAAATGGAAAAAAGAACACATTGACACCGGTGTGTCAGACCCACCATACTTGCTCCGGACACTGCGAGAGGGCTGTACAAGCAATGATCACACGCACGGCACAGCGGACACACCAGGAACCGCGGTGTTGGCCGTCGAATCGCGGTAGCTGCGCAGCATTTGTGCACCGCCGCCGTCAGTGTGAGCCAGTTTGCCGTGGCATACGGAGCTCCATCGCAGTCTTTAACACTGGTAGCATGCCGCGACAGCGTGGACGTGAACCGTATGTGCAGTTGACAGAATAGTGGGCATGCGGGAGGCCGGGTGGACGTACCGCCGAATTGCTCAACACGTGGGGCGTGAGGTCTCCACAGTACATCGATGTTGTCGCGAGTGGTCGGCGGAAGGTGCACGTGCCCGTCGACCTGGGACCGGACCGCAGCGACGCACGGATGCACGCCAAGACCATAGGATCCCACGCAGTGCCGTAGGGGACCGCACCGCCACTTCCCAGCAAATTAGTGACACTGTTGCTCCTGGGGTATCGGCAAGGACCATTCGCAACCGTCTCCATGAAGCTGGGCTACGGTCCCACACACCGTTAGGCCGTCTTCCGCTCACGCCCCAACATCGTGCAGCCCGCCTCTAGTGGTGTTGCGACAGGCGTGAATGGAGGGACGAATGGAGACGTGTCGTCTTCAGCGATGAGAGTCGCTTCTGCCTTGGTGCCAATCATGGTGGTATGCGTGTTTGGCGCCGTGCAGGTGAACGCCACAATCAGGACTGCATATGACCGAGGCACACAGGGCCAACACCCGGCATCATGGTGTGGGGAGCGATCTCCTACACTGGCCGTACACCTCTGGTGATCGTCGAGGGGACACTGAGTAGTGCACGGTACATCCAAACCGTCATCGAACCCATCGTTCTACCATTCCTAGACCGGCAAGGGAACTTGCTGTTCCAACAGGACAATGCACGTCCGCAGGTATCCCGTGCCACCCAACGTGCTCTAGAAGGTGTAAGTCAACTACCCTGGCCAGCAAGATCTCCGGATCTGTTCCCCATTGAGCATGTTTGGGACTGGATGAAGCGTCGTCTCACGCGGTCTGCACGTCCAGCACGAACGCTGGTCCAACTGAGGCGCCAGGTGGAAATGGCATGGCAAGCCGTTCCACAGGACTACATCCAGCATCTCTACGATCGTCTCCATGGGAGAATAGCAGCCTGCATTGCCGCGAAAGGTGGATATACACTGTACTAGTGCCGCCATTGTGCATGCTCTGTTGCCTGTGTCTATGTGCCTGTGGTTCTGTCAGTGTGATCATGTGATGTATCTGACCCCAGGAATGTGTCAATAAAGTTTCCCCTTCCTGGGACAATGAATTCACGGTGTTCTTATTTCAATTTCCAGGAGTGTATGTTTAAAAGGTATGATAGATGTGGATGAGGAAGTCATAGGGAATGGGATTGTTAGGTCAGAAGCACACGTAATATTTAGGGTTTGGAAGAAGCAGGTAAGGATAAGGTGTTTGGTGGGAGTATTGTATAAGGGTTATGGCTGAGCAGGAATACTCTTGTGGTGGGCGATGGCAACTCCATATCTGACCAGAGGAAGGAGATTATCTTACAGTGGGGGATGTAGGGAGGGATTCTGATGGTGTGACAGGGTTTAATTGAGGATGAAGGTATCGAAATAGTTTTGGGACAGGTTCTGTATGAAGAGGGGCTAGCAACTGGGCAGGGCGTGGATGTTGTGGTGCAGGGTACTATATTGCTGCTGTGCCATGATGAGAGTCTAGGGAGAGGGTTGCATGGGCGATGGTTCAAATGAGCCTGTCGAGATAGGTGAAAATGAAGTGGACTTGGTTTTGGGGGTAGGTGGCTTGGGTACTGAGGTGAAATATAGAGCAGGTGCCAAGGGAAATTTGTTGGAGTGTATGTGGTCTCTGGAAGAGGTGCATATTCTGGAGGACAATGGTGAGGAATCTGATGATATCTTTGAGAATGGGACATGGGCAGTTCTCTGAATAAATGGAAGGCTTTACAGTCATGACAGGAGGGTGGATGCTTACAATCGGGAGTAAGGTGGTCGTTATAAAGGATGCACTTCTGGCAATGTTAGGACTGGGAAGGCCTTTGAAGTGTTCGATTTTGTGATAGCAGGTGTAAATCAGGGCTCCCTCTGTAAGGAGGTGGTCGATGGTGGAAGGAGACACAGTGAAGACACGCATATGGAGGGTGGGACCTGAAGTGCACATTTCTAAGGCAGGATGGGGCTTCAGTATGGAAACTGTCAACTCTTGTGACCTCAGGATCAATCTTGATTATCACAGTATTGAAGGTGGGGGATAGTGAGGAGGCTTGGGTTGTTTAATTCAGTGGTGGTACTGAAAGGAGTGAGGGAAGGATCAAGGCCAAAGGTGATGTATGGGACAGTGAGGAGGAAATCAGTGTGGAATTTGAGACTTGTGGATTCAAAAAGTACTGAATCATTGAGGGGTATGACTTAGGCAAAGGGAAGGTGTGGGAGGTACTTTTTGATTCCAAGACTGATTAATTATCCCTTTAAGAATTTAGGGTCAGCGTGGATTAGGATGCAGGAGTGAACAGCTGGGGAAGAAGACACAGGGGAGGAAGCAGTGGCGATGTATTTTGTGGGATCAAGATTGGTTTGAGGTATTTTGGAAACAGTGTTGCTAATGGAGTCTATGTGAGGGTACTTCTGTGGTTTTTTCAGATGGTGGCATGTAATGTGGGTTGGGGAATTAGGGATATGGAATATGTTGTGATGCAGGTCCTTCCATATGGGTTGAGTTGGTGCAGCAACTCTTTGACTGGGTGACAAGTACTGCAGCTTCTGGCATTATCGGGGTAGCACAGTGACATGTTATCCTTGCTGGTGTTTGAGAAGGAAAGCGATTGGTGAGAGGTAAGCTGAATGTGAGGAAGAGATTATGAAAAGGGTTGGGTAGGGAAGGAAGTGATTGCAGATAAGGACGACTTTGTGGGAAGGGGAGGATGGACATAGCATGGTGGACTGGAGGACTTACTCCATGTCGTCACAGTTGGAGCAGGGGATTGCGTAGTGTAAATGACTGATGTAGTTTATGTGTCCATTGTGCAATAAGGGGCAGGGAACAGTTATTAGATGATTTATAAGGCGTATAGGAGTGTGGCAGCAGCGACAGCCAGGTTGATGTAGTGGTGATGACAACAAATTAAGACAGCTGCAGTGAGGTTGGTGGCAGCAGCGTGGCGGCGAGATGGATGTAGCGAGAGCCTCCGACGACAATGACGACGATCCACAAGGTGAAATGAGGAGGGTTATGATAAACACGGCATGTACAGAAGTCTCAAAGACGCAAACAGACGCACACAAACAGCTACTATTTGAGAAGTGTAGGCGAGTGTTCCCGCCAGTCTATGCGAGAGAGGAAGTGGGTGACTGCAAACAAATGAACTAGTGCCAGAGAGTGCCCTAGTTAGTCTAGGCGACAATTTGCGCTGACAGAAAGTCCATGAAATAATCTATGAAGGTATAACATAATACTTGTTACAGAGGAGAATACAGTTTATGGAAAGAGTTAATAGTGGTGAACAAAGGTCGGTCCACACACAGTGATCTCTATGCACAGATGTCTGCGCTAATGCCCTAGTATGCAATAAATCGCCCCGAATATTGTGCGTTTACATGACAGTTTCAATCTTCTATTGGCTGGTAATCTGTCGTTCTAGGAAACAATTTTCAACGGAAAGCAGATACTTTCTCATGAAGAATATTTCAGTTTAGGACACTAGCTGACATGGCAGAAAATTCTCTTGTAGTCTGTGTTCACAATCAGCCTCAAAATGTTTGTTAAGTGTGTGAGGCAGAAAGAACTATCCAAGTGGTCAAAACAAAGGCTCTTTATGCAACGGTAACAGTCCTGAAGAAGGGTTTCATGAAGAGAAGTAAAGTATCTCAAGTATGTAATGTTTCAGTGGTGACAAGTTACAGATAATACTTTTACATTTTAGGCATGTTTTAAACACCATATATTCTAATAAATTGTAGGAGTGGCTAATTGGCTATCTTTTCCTTTCTTTCTGAGTATATTAGAAATTTCAATTTGCCAACTGAATTCTAGCAGAAATCTGTAATAAATTTTTGCACCAGAATGTAAAACTCCATTCTGATCTCATCATAAGGATTCATTGTCTTACTGAATTGTACAATTCAGTATTGAGTGAAAATTTGGTAACAATCCCTTATTCAGGTCAATGTAATGAGAAAGATTTCTAAGTACAAAGCAAGTAGTAATAATAATCTTGGTTCAGTCATCAATGATTTCTCTTTCCTTTCTCAGAATTACAATTTCTTTGTTTGTAATTGGGCCAACTGCTCTTGTTTTTTCAGTTAAAGAACTGTAAGCAACAGCGTTCTTATCTCAACCCTATCTTAACTTTACTCAAACAGGTGTGACATATATATATATATATATATATATATATATATATATATATATATATATATATATATACTAAAATAAATTCAACAATGAACTGCCTGAAACAGTGATGCATATCAATCATTTTAGATCCCATCATGTACGCAAGACGAGAAATACTAGACTGAATGAACAGCTGCCTTAAACACATTTCGCGCGCCATACTTGCGGCGATCTCCAGTTGACACACTGCTATTTGTCTGTGCAGATGCAATTTGTGCACACAGGTTTGAGCATTTTCGTTCAAACCCCCAACTCCAACTTACAGGTTTGCACACATCTCATATCTGCACAAATTTGCTGCCAGCACACTACGATCTGTCTGCACAGATGCAATGTATGCAGACATTTGCACAGACAGACTGTTGCCTATGGATCAGCCTTAAGGATACAGGGTACTTATAAATGGTGGAAAAATTGCAATTCTTTATGACCTTATTACTTTCTATAGTCTTTATGATTACATTAAAATATACATTATAGGGTTTCAAATGAAGAATGACCTATGTATAGCTAATTTGAAAGTTACTGTCATGTATGCCGTCACACACCCTTCATTTCTGTTGCAGAAACCAGTGTTATTTCGAAAAGAACTCTGAACTTTTTGTTTCCATCGATTATACGTATGATACATTGTATCTGTTGGTGACAGTGCATGTTTCTAGTGCCCCTAAATGATTATCTTTATTAGTATTTACTTTTTGTTTCGCTAAAGCTGTTTGTCCACGTGTTACTGAATGTTTGTTGCCCAAGTGCTACATATATTTGTGGAAGTACATATCCTTTAGTGTGCAATAAATAGAACTATGCTATGCATCAAGAAATTCAATAAAAGGAAATTCTGTGGTAGCCAGTTCACAAACAAAGCAAGCCACACTGTTGAATGTAACCTATGTATCAGTTCTTCAGGGAAGAAACTACCACATGGCACAACTCCTGGTGATTCAAATTTTTGGGTTGACAATGAAGCTGGTTGTATTGGATTTGTTGTTGTTGATGTGGGAATCTTATCTTGTTTGATAAAAGAAGTGGCGAAATGTAAACAATGTGATGGTTTAGGCTCTCTGGAAATAGCTGAACAACAAAGTAGTAGGAAGGGTTTAGCGTCAAAATTAGTTGTTTTATGTAGATCCTGCGATAAATCTACCTCAAAACTGACTTCAAACATTTTGTGTAATTCATATGATGTGAATTTGAAGTTAGTGTGTGCAATAGGAAAAGGAAAAGGATAAAAAGGCTGCTCAAACGTTTTGTGGTTTGATGGAGCTTCCTTCTCCTCCCAGTAGGTTCAACAAGTACATAAAAATACTTTTAGGTGCCTTGATGGTTGTGTCTAAAGCATCTATGGAACGTGCAGTAGAAGAAATTGTAAATATTAGTGGAACCAGGGACATTGCTGTTGCATTTGATGGGACATGGCAACTTCAAGGCCATCATTCCTTGAATGATTTTGTAAGTGGTACTTCTCTGGAAAATGCAAAAATTGCTGATGTTGAGTGCTTATCTAAGTACTGCCACACCTGCCATGATAATACTGAAAGACATATTGAACATCAGTGTTCTAAGGATTATGATGGTTACAGTATGGGTATGGAGTGTGATGGAGCTCTAAAAATATTTCAGAGGTCAGTGCCCATTTATAACGTTATATATACAAAGTACCTTGGCCATGGAGACTCTAGAGCTTTCAATAAAATCTCTGTCTGGCCGAGACGGATTGACAGAAACTGAAACAGACCTTTTCCGGAGTTATTATGTACCGGCCATTAGACAAACACCACCTCTGAATGAAGTTACAGCAATGAGAAAAGCTGTATGAGCCACCTGCTTTCATAAGTTGTCCACAGATGACCACCCTGCTCACGAACCTTACCCTAAAGTAGCAGATTCTTGGCGTGGTTACCAAAAATCAAAAGAAAATGGTCAAATATACCATCGTAAGCATTCTCTCCCTGAGCCTGTCATGAATGACATAAAACCAATTTTTGGAGACCTGAGTGGCTCTGTTTTGCTTAGTAAATGTCTTCATGGGGTCACTCAGAATACAACTGAAAGATTCAACCATTGCATATGGGAAAAATTACCCAAGAATGTTTTTGTAGGACTAAATGCATTAAAAGTTGGTGTACTAGATGCAGTGATATGTTTCAGTGATGAAGTAATAGGAATATTGGAAGTTCTGAGAAATTTAGGCATAAAATGTGGCTCTAATATGGAAGATCAGTTGCTTCTGTGTGACAGGCAATGGGTGCATTAAGCTGTAAGATTCGCTCCTCAAGTTACCAAAGAAGGAAGAAGTGCTAAAAGAAATACCAAGAGGAAGCATGAAAATTAAGAAATGCTGCAGGATGAAGACAATGCCTCATGAATGCTCTGAGGCACAATTTAATTGGACTCATATCTTCATTTGCAATTCCTGCAAGTTGTATTTTCCAGAATTCAGGTACAAATATTTCCTAAAGCTTATAAAGCATTGCTCTAATTTTTTCTGTAACTTTCAATAGTCCATACTTATGTAGTAGGCCTGAGAATTATTGCAGAATCAACTAAATTATAGAAAAATAACAATTTTATTATGGAAAAAATTATAAAAATTAAAATGTAAGATGTGATTTTTGTCCTTCTAATAAACATAATAGGTGGAATGAAATAGGTCTAGTACCCCAAGCATCACATCATGCATATCTGGTAAAAATTTGGTCTCCTTCAAATGAATAACATTAGATTAAATGGTACCTCAAATTGAGGAAGCATTTTGGAAAAACAATTGCTTCAGTTGCTTCCTAATTTTTTAATAAGCCTAAGCATCTTTAAAAACAGTCAAAATACTTCTAATTTGTTAAGAAAGTGTGCTGCATTAACTGACAACTGACAACAACAAAAAATCTGTAAAACGTGTTGATTTTTACATAGTATTGAGCCCGAAAGGTACGCTGTAGTCTTAAGAAATGCTACTTCAGTTAAGTCTATTCCCATTATTGTTCATGGCTCAATATGTGAGTTGTGAAAGGGGATCCGCTCTTATTAGGTAACATTAACTACAAATTTCAAATACTTTATTTTCCTCTTGTAATCCTTAATACTTCTGTATGGTGGAATATCCTGAAGGAACAACTAAAAATACAAATCATTATTCCAAGCCAACAATATGTATACACTGCATGAATGATGACTTTGATTGCAACGTGTGCTGCAAAACCAGTAGACAGTGCTAGTAAAGTTAAAGGTATTATTTTTAAGACAAGCATAATTGAGACCTTTTAATGTTGTGCAACATCTCAGGAACATGATTTGCAGGAGTCTGTGGCATCGTGAGACAAGTGAGAGTGAAAACTTAAATACATGGAGACATTATGATGGCATGCAATGGAGCATGGCCAACACAACGGTTATCCAGGCCATTCTCTTTCACGAATATTGAGAACCAAATAAAATGAAATTCATAATCCCAACCACTGATTTTGACTGCCTACAAAATTCCAAGCCTATTGACAATAATCTCAGACTGGGTGGATCACTAATTAAAAAGTCACAAAGCTTAATCGATCAATTTATGCAATTAGATTAATTTTCCCTGGTCAGTGTACACCACTATGAATTACCCACATGGAGCGCCACTGAACGCAATGAAGTAATTCCCACAATCACCATTTGTTTAACACAGAAAGCGCTCAAGATGGCGAAGTTCTTTAACCTATTCATGGCTAAAACGTATTTAGCATATATGTGAAAAATAAATGAGCAAAACCCCTCTTCCTTTGAGATAAATAACGCACCTTCACTACGTAAAAAATTATAAGATGACTGGTTTTGAAAATCGGTGAAGTGGAACAAGTGTGTCATGAACCTATCTATATCCTTGTTTTCATGTGAACCTAGGATTTTCAGAGTTAAATATCTAATTTTCAATGATTTTATCAGTATGGAAATTATGGAAAGAAATATAACAAATACGCACGGAAACACATTTATTCTCTTGGCAAAAACATGAAATATTGCACACACATTTTTGAACATAACGTGTGAAGAGAGCTTTGACATAAGACACACCAATGTTTTCTACATTCTGTGAATTTTTCTGGGGAATGTATGTCCCACTACATACAAATTACGTACAAACCAACAGAATGACGTAGGTGTGTAGTAATGTGTCAAAGGAATATCTTTATCATATAAGAAAACACAATTAGTTGTTTCACACCTTTTTGGAACGAAGAAAATAGTGCTTTGATCTGCACTTCGAGAAACAGACACTCCATAAACATATGCTGCCTTTTTTTATCATTCACAGCCTTGTATATATCCACTCCATGGTCCATAGTATTTTTTTCTGTGTTCCAAAAACATCTCACCATATGCTAGCACTAGATAAATTCAACTTATAGACATCCCCAAATTCCAAAACTGCATATTACTTTAGAAGGACACATGTATCAGATCAACTATAGAAAATTTAAGAATTCCTGGGCATTCTATTTTAATTATGTTACCTATCTGAAGAACCATCGAACGCGGTGACGAAGTAATTTCCACATTTACCATTTGTTTAAGGTACACAGAAAGTGTTCAAAATAGCGAAGTTCTTTAAAGGTTCTTTGCTGTTACATTTGAACTTATGCTGAAGATACGCAGTGATGCAGACATGCCAGTTCCTTCCTAGTTTGTGAAACTGGTGCCCAAAGAGGTGTCCCGACTAGAGTCAAAGAGACTGTTCAGCCTGGAAGATCAGGGCTGCAGCAACATTTTGTTTCCTCACCCATTCACATTGTCTGTGAAAACCTATTTGCTAACTACAGACACACAGTCAGGTGCAGCGTCTGAGCTTGCAAACAGCGCAGAGAGGCACTCTTTAGCTTCATTTGGCTGCTGCACATGGCAGAGTACACAGTGTAGAATGCAGGATTGTAATAGTTATCGCCATTTTGGTATGCAGGCCTTGCCTTCCCTCACCTTGGGAGCTTTCTTGGGTTAAGATTATCCAGTATGGTCAGCATATTCGAGATAGGTAACGTGCTGAAATTACAGCTATTGTTTTCATGTGATCACATTATTTTTCATTGCGAGAATCAGGCATCGCAACTCTGTTGATTGCAAAGTGGTAAGCTCTGTCTTTTGGCCCCTGCTGTGTGCACGTTATATGAAATTCGTGGCTATCAACTCGGTTTCTTGATTCATTTCAGGTACACATTCCTAGCTCCCTGTAGGGACTGGACTTATTCTTATTTACATTGCATATTGTGTTATATGCTTTTTTAAGTTTCATTCCCAGAATTGTAGATGCTTTCTATAAAACATTGTGACAAGCAACCTCACATTTGTGTATTTTTCTGCAATATATAAAAACAAAGAAACACCGTCTAAGCAGGATGTCAAAGTCCAAAGATACCGACCGACCGCCATGTCATCTTCAGGCCTTAGGCATCACCGGATCCGGATACGGAGGGGAATGTGATCAGCACACTGCTCTCCTAACCGTCACCAGTTTTTTGTGATTGATGCTGGTACTTCTTAATCAAGTAGCTACTGAATTGGTCTCACAAAGGCTGAGTGCACCCCACTTGCCAACAGCACTCGGCAGCCCCTAACAGTGATCAATCCAAGTGCTAGCCAAGCTTAACAGGCTTACCTTCAGTGATCAGACAGGAACTAATGTTACCAATGTGGCTACGCTGTTGGCTTTCCTGCACTACAGATAGAAATTTAATCTCATTTAGTGCGTTATTATTGCTCTGCATCTTTCTCATTATCCCTTTTTCTTTGAATTAAACTGTCAATTAGGGTGATGAAACTCCTGCCAGGAGAAGAAGCCCAGTGCCTTCGTCGCTCTGAGAAGAAGATAAGCGTGTGAATGCTACTACCTGACTGGAAGGGAAATGGTGACAGTGTATTTCTAGTTTCATGCATGTCATTTATCAACTGCAGACCTATCGATAAAGACTGTGGTGATACTGTGATAGGATTCGACTGGGTTTCACGATTGCCAAATCCTCCAGACAACTCTGATGGCATGTTTTCCCTCATAGTTACAGGACGTCCACTCTTCTTGTTGTTGTCCGCACTTAGCTGAGATAGTAGCTGTGACAGTAGTAATACCTGTTTTCTTCTAGCAACATACTTTAGGTGGCGATCAAATTCCTAAATTTATCAGGGTACCCTCCATTCAGAAGCTGTTGCATGCAGCGACCGTTGTTTTGATTTGTAAATAATAGATCTGCAAATAAAAATCCCAACAGACGACTGATAGCTGAAATCTGTTATCTGCAAATTTCTAAATTTAGTTTAAATCCTTAAAGGATAATTTTTCTTTCTCTGCTTGCTGCAACTTCTGAGCCATGTGAGATCTTTCATGGCGCAGGGCACAATTCCGCCCCATTACCCTGGTGCCCAACAATGCGCTGCCTGTCGAGGCTACAGCCAGTATCTGCATGCTCCCCAGTCATGAGATGAGTCCTGCCACTGGTGGAACCTCTGAGGCCACCATCGCTGATGACGCCTCAATGTTGCAGCAAGCTGATGATGAGAGAACCGTTGCACTACCCTAGACGACACTACTTGCAAACTCTGATCTATAGAAGTTACGCAACCAGCTGTTGTCGCAAATGCAATGCAAGCTTTGATGGATTGGGTGCTGGCCACCCTGCCAACAAACAACCGAATTCAAAGTACTGAAATATGGGCACGATTAGAAGCACAAATGTCGAAACTGAGTTCAGAGTTAGCAGAAAAACGTGAGCCGCAGTCACTCTCTTTGGAAGAGCTCACAAACTCGTTTTCAAACGCCTTTCAGGAGCAGAGCGATGACCTTCCTAGTCGCCCCGACTCAAAAGCTCTAGATTTACAGAGACAGGGGGAAGTGTTGGATCATGTGCTCATTGAGAAAAAGGAGGCCTGAGAAAATATTAAATCTAAGCTGGGCACAGTGGACAACAAATTCAATGGAACACGCGGGCAAGTTGTTACTACTGCCATTTAAACAGTCAGGCAAAAGACAATACTCAAGTCGCTGTGCAAACAGGTGGGAGAAACTAGCATGGTTCTTTGAGGCCACACTGAGTTATTTAGTGCTATGGGAACTAGATTCAAACCACATTGAGTTATTTAGTGTTGTTCACACCAGGTTATAAGAGGCAAAGCGAAAACTGGAAAAATTTCAGATAGGTGTTGTGGCAAATATTGCAGCATAGTAGCCTGAATCACAGTTAAAGTTAAGTATGCAATTAGTGAGAAGATATACAGTGCTATGGCTGATCTGCAGATCTCTGAGCCTGGCAACCACAAACCTCTTTCTGTAGGACCACAGGCCATCTCTCCTGCTCGAGCTGTTGCTGCTGGTGGGGCTATCAGATAAACAGGTGATGAATCAAAAGCAATGGCTCTCCACACGATTGTTTTGCCAGTTGCCGATGCCAGTAGAAAGAAAATGGGGCATCCAGCACACATTTTGAATGCCTACCTATTTTCTTTCTACATCCAACTGAAATTCATATAAGTTACAAGGACATAATTTTACTTAAAAAATAAAATAAAATACAATTGCGTGAACAAAAATAAAAAATAATACAAATCATAAACTTTAACCAAATATAAAAATAAGTAAAAAATCAGAAAAATTAAGAATTTTAGCAGAATATGAAAATGATTGAAAACAAGTTAACCATAAATTTTTTGAGCTTAAGTTTTAAAAATTTCAACACATAATTGAAATTTTTTTCTTATAGATGGAGAATTTAGAAACTCTAAAAATAAGAGAAGTAACATAGAGAACAAAAGAACTAAAAAATAAAGAATATTCTAAGCATAATAAATTCAATCTTAGTGAAAATATTGTTAATCATTATAACAATGTTTTATTAATTTTTAGTATCTATGTTATATACTGAAGCGCCGAAGAAACTGCTACAGACATTCATATTCAAACACAGAGATATGTAAAGAGGCAGAAGACGGGATGACTGAAGAGATTCGATCAACATGACAAAAGAGTCACCCTTCTGCAAATTGCTGCAGACTTCAATGCTGGGCCATCAACAAGTGTCACTGTGTGAACCATTCAACGAAACATCAGCAATGTGGGCTTTTGGAGCTGAAGCCCACTTGTGTGCCCTCGATGACTGCACAACACAAAGCTTTACGCTTCGCCTGGGCCCATCAATACTGATTTGGACTGTTGATGACAGGAAACATGTTGCCTGGTCGGATGAATATCACTTCAAACTGTATCAAGTGGATGAATATGTACAGATCTGTAGACAACATCATGAATCCAATGACCCTGCAAGCCAGCTGGGGACAGTTCAATCTGGTGGACGCTCTGTAATGGTATGGGGCGTTTGTAGTTGGAGTGATATGGGACTCCTGATACTGTAGAAAAAACTCTGACAGGTGACACATACGTAAGCTTCATCTTTGATCACCTGCATTTATTCATGTCCATCGTACATTCCGACAAACGTGCGTAACTCCAGTAGAACAATGTGACATGTCACACGTCCAGAATTGCTACACGATGGCTCCAGGAACACCCTTCTGAGTTTATACATTTCCTCTGGGCACCAATCTAGTCAGAGATGAACCACTATTGAACAATCTGGGATGCCTTGCAACGTGCTGTTCAGAAGAGATCCCCACTCCTTCGTACTCTTACGGATTTATGGACAGCCATGCAGTATTCATGATGTAAATTCCCTCCAGCACTAGTTCAGACATCAGTTAAGTCCATGGCATATCGTGTTGCTGCACTACTGCGTCCTCATGGGGAGCCTATACTATAATAGGCAGGTGTACCAGTTTCTCTGGGTTGTCAGTGCATATGAAATTATGAATAAAAATTTAGACTCTAAAGAACTACATAATTTATATTTAACAAATGAAACATACAGATTTTCTGTTGTTGATTGTACTACAACGACGAAAACAGTTGAAGATGAATATGATGAGAGTATTATCTGCTTTTCTTACAAATTATCTGAAAAGTTTATAAGAGAAATTAAAGATAAAATTAATTTTATTTATATTACAAAATATCAGACATTGTCAGAATATTTTTTTCAAAATTCCTAGATAACATTGATTGGTTTTTAATTTCTATGACAAGATTTACCAGAAACTTTTGGTAGACAATTTAAAGAGTGGCATTTTATTTCTACACACCAAATGTTGTTAGAAATTGAATAAGAGAATTTAAGGATTATGTACATTGGAGAATTATTTAGGATTTTTTTTAAAAAATCGTATAGATTGTAAATTTTTATTATTTTCTGGAGATTAAGAAACAGATTTTGATTGAAACACATAAAAATTAACAATTTTCAGTTAATATTCTATTTTGAATGTTATTAGTTAAAGGCATTATACTATAAAAATTATATCACCTAAAGTGTCATTAGAAAATTGTCATTGAAAGTAGCATATAATTTCAAGTTGCCTTTGTGTTGTCATAATATTGTTTCCTTGAGTCATATTTATAATATAAACAGGACAATTTGCAATGAATTTAAAGGGGTTTATACCAATATCTCCTTTTAGTTGTGTTACTTATAAAGAATCACAGAACGAATAGCAAGCTTTGGTGGACCTAAATTCCACATTTCCTAAGGAAAAAGTTTATTCCTTCCATCGTTTAAATTAATATTCTGTAATTTACAATGAAGAATTGCCAAGTTAATTATTTTTTACTTTTTGCTCGAAAAGCGACAAAAATAAAAACAAACATATAAAACTCTGCTAAATTATAATGATTTGTTATATATATTTCAAAATTATGTTCTTTACACAAGTCAACAATTTTTATTGGTTTCAATTAAAAAAAATATTGACATTTTTGGTTCCTTAATATTTCATGTTCTAAATCAAGTTTATAATGAGGATCACATTTAATCTGACATCAATATTTTCAATAGCAATTATTCCATCATTTGGAAATGTATCTTTTATTTTGACTCTAGTTTCATTTATCAAACCATCTAAGTATATCATCATTTGAGTTGAACTAGGAGTAAAAATAATAGTTATGTTTCCCTCCCACATAACTTACCTATAATCTTTCAAAAATCCATTGAACATTTCTACTCAATAAAGTACTTCATTTTCTTTACTATTTATTTAACCATAATTAAGTATATGCCTTTCTGTCGAAATTTTATTAGAAAGATATGAAGTTAGATTTAATAAAACTAACTAACTAAGAAATAAAAGAATGCTTTTTTTAAATAAAATATTATTTCATTCTTTATGTTCACAAAATCAAATATCTTTGGAACAGTTATCCACAAATATTTTATTAGATTGTCATAGTATGTTGCACAGTCTAAACCATCATTCAGAACGCTTTTAAAACTTACATATAACTGAGCATGATTCAGATGAACCCATAGAACTCCTATATATATATATTAATTCCTACATCTTTATTACAAATATTCAAATTATTTTTACTTTTCTGATTCACTGGAATAGCAGAAATTGATAGCTTTCAATTTTGTTCATATATGAAAATATTATTTTGTAATATCCAACTACTATGAGAATTATCAAAATGAAGTCTTTTAACAAAAACTTTATCATCTATCTGTTTTATAATTTCTCAGCAAAAAACATATTTGGATATTTTGTTTTCTGTTCTTCTTGTTTGTACAAATTTCCTTTTACTTCATCTCGATTTAAAGCTTTTAATTTGTATGTGATGGGATCAGAATGAGTAACACTTTCAGTTTCAAAACTTTCTGTCAACCAGTTCTCTGTGTAACATTTCTCAAAAAATTCATTTTAACTTACTTATTCCTACTTTCTCACCTATTTAACATTTAGGCTTCATATCTGCAAAAAAATTTTTGTAACCAGTTTTCAATAAAAATTTTTAACTTTCTTTACTTACATAATTTTGCTTCATTTTTCTGTTGAACGGTTTGTCTTATTATATTCATCAATTCATTTAAAAACTAAATCAGTGCATTTATAATGTCCTAATAAAGTAAATTTAAGTGTTCTATTAAATGTGCCAACAATGGATGCTTATAAATTTGTAAATGTTGAATAATGATTAATTTTACATTTCTTCATGAGTTCTTGAATATTTTTATCGTAAATTCTCTACCACAATCTGATTGTAAATTTGTTAGACATCTTTGTTTTAAAATTTTCTCAAAAATTTCTTAATATTTTTGCTAGTTTTGTCCTTAATTGGAATATCCCAAATATACTTTTAAAAAATCAATTATAGTGAATAACATATTTTTGAAATTCCTTTTAATTATCCAGAATCCATTTCTACCATATATGCTTCCCATAAAACATTTATACCAAAAAGCAACACTTCCTCTTTTAATATTTTTCGAGTTGGTTTATGTAATTCATTAAAACTTTCTTTGTGAGTATTAGCACCTATAAAATTTTTAAAATTAATGGACTCTACTTAGTTTTACAGATTGAACAAATTCCTTCAATTCTTTGTCTTTAGCTACTGTCCAGGCAGCAGCTAAATATGATAATGCAGTCATATGGATTTTTAATCAAGAACATGTTTTTTTATAAGTTGTTCAACATATATTTTCACAATTGGAGTATCTAAAATTATGTAAATTTCCACAAGTTTTAATCTTCTTTTAGCACTATTTAAATATTCATCATTTCACCACCCAGAAGCAAAGTACAAACAATTGAAAAATCATGAATACAATGATGTCATGTTTTTTAAATGTTTCACCTCACTGATTTATTCCTTGATCACCTCTGATTAATCTTCTTTCTTATTTTATTCCTTAACCAGTATAATTCTAACCAGGAAGATTTATTACAAAATGTAATAAATTAAATTAAAGTATCAAATTAATTAAAGTATTGACTAATGCCTTTCCATATTTTTCTGTTTACCAAAATATGTGAAGTTAATTATTCAGAATTGTAATTGAACAATTAATAATCAAATTATTAAATTCATTTGTTAAAATTTTAGTTTCAACTTTTTCAATACAATAATTTGTTTTTCCAGGAAATTATTCTCTATGAATTGGTGATAATCTATAGATTATTTGATGAATATCATTCATCAAATTATATCATCGTTTTCCTGTTTATTTTCTCACTAACTTTCAGCAACGATGAGGAGATATATTACTTCAAGGCTACTCGAAGAACTACCATCTCATAATCAATATATGTGTTACAGATTTTTCTGTATACAAAAATAACAGAATTGACTTCTGAATTATGTATCACTGTCCACAAATTGGGTGACACCCATTTTCCTGAGTGAACGCAGTATTGTAGCATATCTATTGTCATACCAGAAAATTTCCATCATAATTATTATTCTAAAAATTATTAATTCCTCCATAGAACATTTTCCTAATTTTAAACCCTTATTTATAATTCCTTATAAAATTATTTATTCATGAGTCGTTTAAGGAGTAATGTGCATGAAATTGTTTAACTGGTATAATACCGTTAAATTCTTCTAATTAATGTTGGTGTTCTGAAAAAAACTTGTTTTTCACTCTGTCTACAATCCTTAGTTGCTTTTATTACATTATTGTCTAATTTTGAAACTAATCTGTTTCTCTATTTATTTCATATTTGGTTCTAGATTGTTTCTGCGCTTTTTAAATTCCTCTCTTAATTGTTCGTCCACATTGCTATTTCTTCTTGCTTTGTTAACACTGTCTGGATCATATCTCTTAAACATTTAATAAATATATAGAACTAATGAACTATATTTTATCATTTAACGTTTATTATGTAACATTACTTTTTAATGATTAAGTTTAATTAAGATTCATGTTTATGTTTAATGTTTATGTTTTTAAAAAGCCTCTAAGGTTTTGTTTGGTTTGTTCATACTGTAAAAAACCTTTTATTCCATAGTTATATATCCCATCGTTAGGTTTTCTAGGCATATCTATTGTAATAAAATAAACTTTATCAATATCCAAATTTTACTGCACTTCCCTTTAAATTCATAGATCTAGAAATCTTAAGGATGTAATTATCATTAAGGATGTATATGATTTAAATTTGTATTATCCTATTGAAAGATGTTTAAAAATTAAAAATTTTGATTAACTAATTGTTTTGCTGTTTTTGAATATGTTTGTCCTCAGTCAAAGCAATCTATTACTTTATGTCTACCTCTAGTAAAATATTCTTTAACCATGTCCTGATGTTCAAGATTAAAATCTTCACTCAAAAGAACAGAATTATCTTCACAATCATACAGTGGTATAATTTTAAGATTATTTTCAATAAAAGTAGAATTATTATGATTCTCTTCAGTTTCTTTACAACATTTCATAAATTCCGAATATATTGGTTGATTTACACTTTTAAAATAAAATCTGAATGATTAATTTGACAATTCTGGAGGTAAAATATAATTATTGGTGATTAATGTCGTTTTCCTCCATCTACATGGTCCTATTATTAAACATAAATTAGAATTAGGTAAAAGGTAACTTGATCTGATTTTTAATTCTTTTTCTGGAATTCTTACTTTTGGTCCCAGTCGTATTTCATGTAATTACGTAATTTTTATTGATATTAAATGATTCGACTATTTCAGTTACAAAACAATTTAATAGTTCTAAAAAGATGATTTCGTACCAGACAAGGTAGTTACAAAAATTTGCAGTAGTTGTTGTTTACAGAACTCTTTAACTTCAAATATTAACTCATAAACTAATAAATTATATTGTGACGGAGAAACAGTAGTAATTCTTATTGGACAGTAGAGATTGAAAAGGTTAGAAAAATTTATTCATACATATAGTCCAAATATTCATATTAATGAAGATAAAATTTTAAATTAAGCCATCACTGAGAGTAATGTCAAATTCTATATGGATATAAAAGACAGTAACGGAAATTTTTTGTACTGTAATAACGATATTAATGTAGACAATCAAAAAACGGTTCCTATTAATTTACCAAATAATATAGCTCTTGAATTAATTAATACTATTTTAATTTTGCTAATGGAATGCTTGTGGAAGGAGACAAATATTTTTCTCTAGAATCTTACATTATTGTGATTTTATACATAATTTAGAATTAGGCTTGCCTCTAATTTATGAACCATTATATGTATTATCACTCCAATTCACAATTTAGTAAATTAATATTACCAATGAATATAATAATTTGATATTTTTAATGACGCTGCTGTGAGAGTTGAGTTAGAAATGAGTTAACTATGTTATTAAGAAATTATTATGCTGTAACTTATATATTAAAATCATGGTAACGATATTCTGTTCTGAACTGCCTTTAATCCTGAATATAAATTTGTTGAAATATGATTATAAACAAATATCTAAAGTGATCACATGATCTTAAAAAATATCTGTTAGAACATTTTTTTTAAATTACATACATTTGGTTTCTGTGTGAATTTATTATTCTTTCTAATTTAACATTCCTCATTTATCCTTATGGATGTGAAAATATCTTCAGTAACACCACCTTAAAAATTAGTATGTTCTTTTTTTCTAGTTGTAAAATAAAGATGATATAGCATATTAATTAATGAAAATAGTATTTCTATGATTATATGTGAAGCATTTCGAACTGGTTGGTTTGAATCTTCAGAAATGTTTGCGACTTCTTAATCAGTATATTCACATTCTGTAACAGTTTTCTTGTACTCTATTGTTTTGGAAACATCTTTAGCTTTAAACCAAGGATTATTTCGTCTACAGTAAATAATAAAATTATTTTATCATTGTGTTCAAGTTTTTTGTTGAATGATTGAAACTAATAGGTTTTTCATCTCATAAATTTAAGAATTGAGGATTTGAGATATTTATTCTACACTTTTTCTAATTTATTAGGAAGATCGATAATGTAAACAATCCCATTTTGTTTAAAATTTTTCTTATAGCATTACTAGCTGTGAGTATTTGAATACTACATTTGGAGAAATAATTTATGTAGAACTCAATAATGAATCTAAAGTTATTTTGTGGGATAGATATATAAATTATTTAATGGTTATGATTTTAAAAAATTTGAAAATGTAAATATTAAAGGAAAATATGAAAGGATGAATAAATATTAAAATAATGAGGAGTATGATCCTGACCACACTATGTGTATTCTTTCAGTAGTTAGCAGTTAGAACATCTGGAATTCACATACTAAAAACCTTTTAATTTAATTCTTACTAGTCTAGTTTTTTCTTTAATATTTTATCTGATGAATCACTTCTTTCAAATCCTGTATTCAACTTAATTTTCGATTTTAAATAAATAGTATTATTTCAACAAATTTATTATTTCCTTATTAATGAGCTTGCAAGTAATATGCAATTCTTATTTCATTAAGAGAGTTGTGAGCTAAAATTAAATTTCTTATATACTATTACTAAATCGAATTCAGAAATATGAATTGTGGTAAAGGAAATTGTTTGGAACTAAATAATGTATTTGAAGTTATTATGTTACCAGGATATAATTATTTAATAGCTAAATATGTGTGTAAGTTTCTTGCAGAAGGGACTGTTTAACTTCAATATGAAGGAAGATAAATATCAGTTTTTACATTCTAAAACTCACTATCATGCCCAATGTAAGTGATGTTCATGACTTTCTATAAAGTAAATTCACAATCAATGAAAGTCGTGAAAACTGAAAATTATGAAATTAATGAGGTACTTCAAATTGAATGATATAATTTAATTATAATTATAACAAAAAACTAAAATGGAGACGGAAAATTCGAAAACATTATACTTTTTTTATTTTGGAAGTTTTGAAACTAAACCTTGTAGAAAACAGTTAATTACTATTTAGTTGAAAGAATTAAAAAGGTTACAAAGAGCATATTTGAAAATATATTGGGAAAAATCATTTACAAATGAGGTGAAAGCAAAAATTATCACATTACTTAAAGGAAATTTAACAGTATTTGAAGGCTGAAAAGTAAATTTGAATTTATGTTGTGAGTACAATATCGAAACAAATGAGGGGGTTAGTGAATATTGACACCAAACTCAAAATTATAGGATTACTACAGAAAAAATTTTTATCACTTAAGACCAGAAACAAGAAGTTTTAACAGAAATATGTAATTTTCGATCTGTGGCTCAACAATAAACAAAATTAATGGATCGCAATTAGTAATTAATAGTTATGTTCCATTAAGAGGTTCATCTTACATCACATTAACAGAAAAATTAAAGAAAATAATAGCCCAAAAAGTTTCCTCTTGGTAATATTATCTGCCATATAGCCTGTAATTAAAAGTCTAGTAATATATCTTTATAGAATAATTTATTAAATATAAAAATTATGCACTCAGGCTTGACCAAAAACTTAAAGATTGGGAATTGCCTACTAATAGTGATGATATTCAGAAATGTAGACAAAAACTGACATAGCTTCTTGTTTTATCTTTTGATAAGATACATCAAGTATATCGATTATATGCTATATAAATTAAAATAGATAGGTATTTTAATTTATTGTGTTTGGAACAAGGAAATATTTCACATTAATGTTGGATAAAAGGTTCAAATCTGAAAACATAAAGAAACAAAATTAATTTGTGATATGTGCGTATCACATTTAATGACAAATAATATTCAGAGAAACACACAAAAATTGTTTAATTATTAAGCCAGTAACAGAAGAACCAACAAACAATATTTGAAAATTATATGTATACTCTAAAAGTTCCTTTTGTTGTTGAAGCTGATTTCGAATGTTTTTGGTAAAGATGGACAACTATCAAATAAATCCAGAAATGGAAGAATTCTTTAATATATTCAAAAATACCAGAAAGAACAGAAATTATTTCCATAATAGTTTATACAAGGAAATATTATAAGATATATATAAACTTAGAAATAAGAAGATGAATACAGTGGAATAGAAATTAAATGATGAATCTTATTACATGAAATATCAACAACATGAACCATAGTGCATATAATTTTAGATATTCTGCTGTATTAAATATGGAAATGGACGCTAAAAAACTCCAGTTAAATAAAGATGACCATATTCAAATAAAGAAGTAGTTCAATATATGAAAAAAAGTTGAAGGAATAAGTCTAATTATTTCTGAAATCGAAGAAATGAAACCTCTAACAAGTGGAGAACAATCAAGAAATGATAGACATACATTTGTTCTTAATGTAAAACACATAATAAAAAATTAAATTATTTGACTGGCAAATATAAAAACTATATGTAAAAAAGTAATTTACAACCAATATCCTAGTTTTGTAGCAATTTATGTGCATAATTTATTAGCATATGATTCTCATTTGTTTGTGAAGGAACTTTGTTACAATGATAAACTGATAGATATAATTCAGATATTGAAAATAGGTATTCAAAGTGTAAAAAAAACATCTGATTCTAAAAATTCGTAACTATTACATTATTTGAGACACGTGTGGCAACAATGTACTGCTGGAAAGAGAAATCTCTCGAGTTTAACATGGATGCTGCAAGGTAGCCACAGTGTTTGCCCATTTCAGTTCTAGTAAAAATGGGGTTCGGGAAACACAAAACGTTTTGTGTTCTATATTTGGTGCAGTGCAGTTCAGCAATAACTGTTCAGCATTACTTTCATACTGGGTATGATGTGGATCTTTCTTCAGCACAGAGCATTAGACAGTGGTATGAACAATTCCGAGTAACAGGTTGTTTGTTTAAAGGCAAATCGCCAGGCAGTCACTGAGTTTCTGACACGGATGTCGAATGCATCCACAGAAATCCATTCTCCATGCAGCTCAACAGCTCAGCCTGCCCCTGATGCCCATCTGGTGTATGTTGTGTAGACATTTACACATGAAACCATACAAAATTGAGCTACTCCAAGCTCTTCATGAAGGTGACGAACGATAATGTGTGGAGTTTTGGAATTTTGTCTTGTCAAGCTGGAAGATTACATTTTTCTTCCACAGTTAATATTTAGTGATGAGGCAACATTACATTTAAGTGGAAAGGTGAACCATCATTTTGTGAAAATATGGGCTATGGAACAACTGAATGAAGTTGTCAAACATGAAACAATGACTTAATTTACCAACAGGAGGGGGAACCGCTATACTGGCATCTGGAAGCACAGGAATTTTAAATCATAGCATTACAGAAGAACGGATTTTCACACTGGACCAAATGATAAGCCACTCATCACAGGTCTCCAAGGTCACTGGACCTGACTGTTTCTAATTATTTCCTGTGTGGGTTTATAAAACACTCTGTTTATGTACTTAACAGCAACAACTAATGCTCTGAGACATCGATGTGGAAACTGTGACTAGACATGCTCGTTGCAGTGTGGGAACAATTTGGATACTACACTGACATATGCCATGAATCTAAAAGGGGGTATATTTAACATCTTGGAAGAGGTATGGAAAAACTTACTGAGTTTCCCGTACATTGAAAAGTAAAAACGTTGTATATGTTTATGGGTTTCAGAAATATATACATGTCAAATCAGATGATTCTTTTTGATAAAACTTGTGGTTTTGTCTCTCAAGAACACGGTTAGTAATTTGAACGTTGTCCCTTTGTTTATTCCCGTGACCAGCTTACTCTTGTGTTTGTGATTCTATCCACAGATTAAAAGCATATGTGAACAAAAAATTTTATTAATTGGAGCAAGGCTTAATTTTACAAAAAGATAAACTTTCTTCGAAAACAAAAGGCTTCTTATGCTACCAAAATTTTATAACATGCCAAACAATAGACCACCTTATTGAATTGAAATATTAGCAGCTGAACTGAATTTACGTTCCTTTGTCATGTTTTCTCTTGACGCTTTCCGTTGGATGCCAAGGAAATAGATGGGCGCAGAGTCCAGGGTCGATGGACGGAATAGCGAAGATGTGACACCTGGATGATCTGGCTTCATCAAAGAATCTTCCGGTGTCAGTCCGCAGCGGTTCAAAAGATGCCTGTTTCCCTTTCTTATGGATATTTAACACAGCGGCTGCAGTCTTCCTTCAATTATTCCGGAGTGATGATTGGTAGCCATTGGCGATCTCTGACTGGTGGATGGTGATATCATAGTGTGACCATCTGCACCGGGAAATTGCTCAGGGACATGTGTAGTTCGAGGGTGATTGAATGTTTGGAGGGAACGCCTTTAGTGCCAGCTATCGGAACGCGCTGCCACTAAGTTGCAGGCGCTGCTTAACTCTGCTGCGGTAGCTGACCATTACATTTATGTGTCTGTGCATGCCACAGCATTTGTAGGTCTTTGCCGTAATATAATGTAACCTGGAATTGTCCTTAATTCATATGTATGTTGAAAGCATCTGCATTTATGAATATTTTAATGTTTAACATATTCATACATGCCCTTAAGTCCACACCATCAGCATATATTGGTCAGTCTTTTGCTGTTGCTATTAATGTTATGAATTGGATGATGCTTTCTTATATAACCTGTATTAGTTTTGGTAAATAAACAAGAAATTTAAAAATGAGTTTTATTGATATATTTATATTTATGAAATTGAAGCTTTACACATTTTCTTCAAATTTAATAGAGAATTTAAAAAATTGAATTTTTTCAGAAGGTGTAATTAACTTAGTAGCTACAAAAGTAGTGTATCAATTTCATTACATAACGAGCTGGGATAAATTTCAAGAAACAAAACTTCCAAAAATGTCAGAATTTTTAGTACATTATATGAAACTGCTTGTAGTGAAGAAGACTGTAAATCTGTAAAGCGAATTTGTGAAAAATTTAATATGGAAAATCTTAATGTATATCGTGATTTTTACCTTAAAACTGATGTTTTGTAATTGGCTGTTGTTTTTGAAAATTGTTGTACAACTGATATAACAACCAAAGATTTAGATTTATCTCAGTATTATACAGGGACTCATTTTTTCTTTTGATTCCATGTTAAAACATATAATCAATTACTATACTTATTACACAATTATGATACGATTTTAATGGTTCAGAAAGGAATTGGAGATGGTATATACCAGTTTATGTTAAAGCAAAACAATAAATATACAAAAAATGATTACATAAAACAGATATCAAAATATTTAGCATCTTTAGGTGTAAACACTTGGTATGGTTATGTGTCGAGCCACCAGTGACCATATGGTGAATTTTAATTGATTATAACAAATAATTTCCAATCTAAAAATATGTGAAATTTGGGAAACTTATAAAATTGGTTACATTTTTGAAGTAGATTTGGACTGTCGAAAAAAATTACATGATTTGCATACAGATTTGCTATTAGTTTCACAATTTAAAATTTTGCTTGGAGCTAATGAAAAAAATTATTAATTACTTTAGATAATAAATATAATTATGCTGTTAATTATAAAAACCTTAAACATTATATTTCTCTAGGAATGCTAGTATCATAAATTTATAATGATTTAAAATTTGAAACTTAGATTATTTTCAAATTATATTGATTTAAATACAGAAATCAGAGTGAAAGCAACAGATAATTTTAATAAAGGTTTATACAAACTGATTAATAATTCTGTATTTGAAAAACTTTGGAAATGTAGGAAACAGAGAAGCTATAAAATTAGTCTCAGATGATAAAAATATACTAAATTTTTAAATGAATAAAAGCTAATAAAATTTTATTCAAAATATAGTAGTTTAACAGCTAATCCAAATTTTAAAAACACAAAAGAATTTAACAAAAAAATAGTTGCTTCCATTATAATAAAACTAAATTTTTGTTTAATAAACCTATTTATAATTGAATGGTTCTACTTGACATATCGAATGATTTTATGAATAATTTGCATTATGTGATCAATATATAACAAACATTGAACATTGTCATGAAGATACTGATAGTTATATATATATATAACTATCAGTATCTTCATGACAATGTTCAATCGTTCATTTAATATATTCACAAAAATCTTTATTTTTTTGTATATATATATATATATATATATATATATATATATATATATATATATATTGGATGAGCCCTTGTGTCAAAATAATCAATCATTCATTTAATATATTCACAAAAATCTTTATTTTTTTGTATATATATATATATATACAAAAAAATAAAGATTTTTGTGAATATATTAAATGAATGATTGATTATTTTGACACAAGGGCTTATCCAAAAAAATGTTTTTAATGTATTAAAACTTAATAAATATGTATTAGGAAAAATTAAGATGAATGGGAAGGAAAAAATAGGAGACGAATTTTGTGGAGTAGGAACACAAACGTATGCTTATAAAATTGATGAAAAGGAAGAGAAAAATAAAAAGAGGTTTAGAAATTTGTTCTTAAAAGTAAAATAAGTTTACAAGATTATATAGATTTTTTATTTAATAATAAAGGAGAATGTAAAGCTATAAAATGAATACAAAGCTTTAAACATGAAACTTATTCTTTTCAGATTAATAAAAATGTTGAAGATCTCACAGCACTAAAATAAATGTCTAAAAAATTAATAAATACATTGTCATATGGCCATTATTCGACGGAATAATGAGATTAAATTTTTTATTAAATTCGCAGCTGACATATTTATGCTGTCAATTATATAATATATCAATTGTATATCCATTGATTTCAAATCTGTATTCTCAATGTAATATGTGTATGTTATTACTAACTTTTTCATATTTTTATGAAATAATACTTTGATGTTTGGTTTTTAAAATACATTTTATGTTGTAATTTCCTAATTATTCCAAAACACTGAAAAGACTAATTGTCATAAAATTTAATTTTTAATATTCCTGATATTACTGAATAGATTTTTTTCTTTTCATCTGAATAGGTCACTGTAGTTGTTGAAGTCGCAAAACACCAATTTTAATCTTTAATTTTTGATAATTAATTTCTTTAAATTTACGTCAGCTAAAGTGTACTAAATAATTTTTATGTTTTCATTAATTTTAAATTATAATAATACATTTGAATGTTCTTTTCTTGGAGTTCCTTTTAAATGTTGTTTGTAATAACATTTAGAAACATATTTTCCAGATACATAAAGTATCTGATTATTATTATATATTTTTATGGTATTTATTTAAACAAGGTCTATAGATTGTTCTATAACCATCTTTTGTATACTTCTGTGAAGTAAAATTATTAGTTGAATTCTCAACCACAAAATTTGTACAAACTTTAGTCTGAGGTACTAGAAAAAAATTACTAGACAAAATGAAAATGAAAAAACGTGTTTATATTTTCAAATTCGTTGTCAAAAAATTCTAATTTTTATTCATATTTAGGTATGTTTTCGTACGTTAAATATTTATGATTAACTGATTTTCAGTCATTTTCGTACTTGTTAAAATTTGTGATTGTTCTGATTGTTTTATTGTTTTTCCCATTTGGTTATGGTTTAAAATTTTTTTGATGCTTTTATTTCTGTTCACGAAATTCCGGTTTTATTTTATTTTTGTTGAAATAAAAGTATTGTGCTTGAAATTGATTTGTATTAGCTAAAAGAAAAACTATGGCCACAGACAAATTGCATGCTGGATGCCTCATGATCTTGTTGCTGTTGCTCGTTCAGAACTGCTCCAACTTGTATCAAAATCTAGATAGTTAACTTTGTTTCTGTCTCAATAATAAACTCTTGAGTAGACATAGATAGTGAAGTAATGTCATGAACACTGACAGAGAGTGCAACAGTTGCTCCTGTGGGAGCAAATTATCTAAATACCATCAGGAAAGAGTTATCCAGACCATCTGTAAGGATTAATTCTCAGCTATGGCATGGCTCCTGTTCCATTAACTCACCTTAACTTTTAACAGTTCAGTTTGATGAACAATAGAATTCAAGGAATCGATTTTGCACAAAACATTTGAGATTGGTACAACACAGTCAGTATCAATCATCAGCAGCTTTAAACATATACGGGCAACATCTCTTTTCGAAGGGGAGTTAGTGGTGGCATATCCGCAGATGCTACTGCAAAGACTTTGCACAACTGAACAGGGAATTCAGTAGAGCACACCTGCAGCATCCAGCAGATGCTAGAGAGAACTGCTGACAGTACCAGTCACTAAAAATTTGGTCCATGTTAGACAATTTCCAGAAGGAGAAGAATCGTTGCATTCCAGAGAATGAGGGATTAGGCTAAATCACAGTCATTATCAACCACAGCACAGTAGTAATCAGAATGCTAACAGGTCGTGGAAGACGAAGTGTCAGTCCAGATGGGGCCAATGGAACAATTCCCGAATTAACCAATATGAAAGTAATGTGATGTCAATTTAAGTCGTCAGTTCACATGGGAAGAGACGAAACTCACATTGTAGGTCGAGAATGCCGCTGTATGACTCTCAAGCAGTTGCACTCCCATTGACAAAGGATCCTCTTACAAATGAGAGTACTGAGAATTAGGGTATGAAGGCAAGTGACTCCCCCTGCTGTTCGCCGTGGAATGCCAAGGGAGAACAGTGGTCTGTAACACAACACCTTATTGTAAAAGGAAGAGACACTTTATTAAATCACAAACACACGACCTTAAACGCACAAATGTCAACTAGCATCGGGTCATATTCGTCTTGACAGCTAAAATCAGCTTGACAGCAACATGTGGAGAACCAGTCTTACGCTATGCTCCACAGATGAGGTTGACTCTGGAATTGCACTGCTGCTAAGGTGACCTCTTGACTGGGAAAACCCGTCTGTTGGGCAGCACAATGGTCGCTCGTTTCTTATGACTGCTTCTCACATCCAGTGTAAAATTGAAGCTTATCTCAAAATTAATAAATAGCGAGCTACATGTGTCAATGAAGACCCAGTAGGATCTTTTGAAGTGCAAAAGATGGACGATTACCATTGCATGAAGGCTCGCCTTGGTATCTCCATTAGTTTATATGTACAGTTAAGTTAAATGTTATAAATAATTCCTGACTTGGAAAAGTCAGTATCACGGCAATGTACTGTGTGATTGCAACAAAGGAAGTGTCTATGGATACATCTCGTAGTACTGTATTGGATTGTGATAGTAGATTTACTAAAACTATTCATGTAATTAAACGACAGGCAGTCAAGCGGATACCGCGCGATTAATAACAGATTTTCTCACTAAATAAATACAGAAAAATTAAAAGTAGCGCAAGTGCTGTAAACTTCAGATATATAGGAAATTATTTAATTTATAATTTAAATTGGTTGTTGATATTTACACTTATAAATTCAAAAATTGAGGAACCATAGAAGTTATTGGGTATAAACAAAATATGCCGGATAAAAGATAACTGAGAACAGCATCATATTTCTCGGAAAATTTCCATGTGCTTTGGTGTATCCCCAATTGTGCTTGACCTAGGTTTCCTGGGTGAACAGCAGCATTTGGGGGGAGCATATGTTCAGATGCTGTTAGAAGTAGTCATGTTGTCTTAGTCTCTGTTCCGAGAAAGTTTTATCTGATGATCGATGAAATAGCCACTAGTTCGTCTGTGTGAGTTATTCCAAGTTCCTATCTTTTGGCACCTGATGGGCTTGTGGTTTTTCAGGTTGAGTGTGATAAAAGTCATACTTAGAAGATTCCTGTGTGTAGAGAACTCGTGCAATTAATTGTAGTTTATTCATCCACCTCCAAGATCTTAAGAAATACTGTCAAGGTCTGTAATTAATTTATTGAGGACTGTGACTTCTGAATTTGGTATGTTCTTGTTCAAACAAAACTCGAATTTGTAAACTTTAAATATACATGAGTGTGTATGTGATTTTTGCATAGCAAGCCCTGCCTGCATTTATATTAAATACATTTGTGGAACATTGGGTACATTGTGACAAGTGTGAATTGACGCGCTATAGACGAAATGAAGCAAGATTTGTAAGTCTAACGAAATTTTAGGCTCCCATTGACGTGTTTGTGCTGTGTAATTTGTGGGTAAATCTTTTAATGGAGTAGCAGATGGGGGTTCGAGCTGATCAGAACTTGTGAACAGTTCAGAACTTTGAGTTTTGGCGAGTCGATGAGAGATATTGTGTTTTATTTCGTTATCCACACCACATGCACATTCCCATACAACCTGGTTGGTCAAAGGTCACATTTCACCTCTCATGCATGGATTACAGAGAGTCATCAGTGAGGAGTCACTATCCTTGAGTATGTGTCATGCCAGAGGAAACCCAGTCGAGTATTTTTTCGTCAAAAAAGTTGGGAAATCAGTGGGACTGCAGTTTGTGGAGTTTATTAATAGTCTAATACATGACTCTATGGGTCAGTCCCTGGCCAAATACATGCTAGAAAGTCCAGCAAACGCGCCAGTGACAGCGTCTTGATTACCTGTGAAGAGGATTTCAGGCAAAGTAATCAGAAACTCTAAGAAGAATTAGATAAAAGGAAGCCCAATAGATTAATGATGAGGACTGGTGAGCCAGCGAACCTGGATATGATGTTTAGGCACTTCCCCGCATCCATCTAGGTGAATATCATACTGGTACAGAAGCCCTGCCTCAGTTACACGATTTTCAAACGTTTAAAAACTTTCGCTCGTTTTCAAATAAATAACAATACATACAGACTGTTGGGGCATGCATATTACATTCTAGAGAGTACGAGAAGTAATGCCGTGGTGATAGGAATAGAAGCTGCGCCAGTCGGTATAAATGCACAAGAGAAAGGAAAAGTATTATTTATGACTGTATTTCTTGAGCTAGTTTAACGGCCAGTTAAGTTTTCACTATGTAATGATTATAAGAGTTACAATGTTCTGAATTGTTTATGTAAGGGTATAAAATGGGCATTGTGTTTAATATATTAAGATTTACATTGTGATCTAAAACGTCTCCAGTTACTTGAAGTTCCAAGATTGGATGCAAAGCAAGAAATAATGAGATCTCTGAATGATAACTTCTGAAACTGCCGAGGAGAGACGTAGCTCACAAATGGAGGAAGGAAATCAGAAACATCAGACATAAGCTCATGGTATAGGTGGCTAATGGAGGTAACAACAGCACAGCGGCTGTGTGAAGGAGCTGTAACTGACATGCTACTGAGCCTCCTTCACCCTGTTTCCTCACACAAATACTTGCTGAGGTAGGTGGCGTCTGAGGATCGATTTGCCATACTGAAGAGGGGAAGAGCTGGGCAACGTTGTCATTATGGTCCTGACGGCTATAAGGTGCTGGCAAGGAGCAGGAAATGCTTTAAATTTTCTCCCTGCAGGGCCCAGTCAGCCATGAAGTCTAACCTGTTTGCTTTGCCACTCCTCAGTTTTACAATAACGTTTGTGGTTACCACTCCTCAGATTTATAATAACATTTGCGGATTTTAATTATCCTGATGTAAGGTAAGTGGTCAGTTTCTGTATTTATTGTGCACAGTGATTGTGACTTAGGTCATTTTAATGAAACAGTGTGGAAACTTTCATATGTGAACTCTATAATCCTACTTTATTTATTGAAATTTTTGTCATGGTATTTGAAGCAATACAGCTGCAGTATTTAGAACAATATGAAAGATTACAAAAAATGGTGAAAATTATACAGTTTATCCCTCACCGAATAATGCAGCTAAATGTGGCCCTGATACATGTGGTTGTCACCATTTTGATGAATGTAAAACTAAAACATCTCATTTTATTGATTTTTATAAACCTATAACTACAGTTTAAATCTGATTTTTTAAGACTGTGAGTTAGAAGTAAAAGATAGTTACATAATTATGGTTATTCAATTATTAAATATAAACATTATACCTAAAAATAACTTTTAAACATTAATATTAAACATGCACATAAATGTTGAACATAACACAACATAAACAAAGTAATTATAAATGTGAATGTTAAACATGAAATGTAATACTTGCTAATATTTTTGTCTTAATTAAATGCTTACAAAATATGATCCAGATATTGTTATAAAGGCTAAACAAAACAGAAAATAGACGAAGAGATAAAAGATATTTTTTGGATTGGAACAAACAACCGAGAACAGAGTATGAGACATACAAAATAGGAGATCAGCCTGTTATTGATGGAATTGAACAAGATAAACAAGGAAGTGATGGTTTATTTATTTATTTATTTATGCATTTATTTTACCTGGCAAGATTAGGGCCTTCAGGCCCTCTCTTACACCTAACCAGGCATACTCAGATTGAACAAGTTACAGTTTCTACAGAACATTAAGGACATATAATGTATTATGCAGTATTGATGTTAAAGAAAAAAGTAGAGATTATAACAGTAGTACAATGATAACTATGACAATAAAAATAATTATAACAATCAAGAATTATAATGATAATAATAATAATAATAATAATAATAATAATAATAATAATAATAATAACTATGTATATGAAAGTAAACATACTTTTCTTTTGTGAATGTCAGTCATATTGTTAGTTGGGAATTTTCTCGTTATGTTCTTGCAGCTTGTGAGTTATTCTCATCGAGCAGAGACATAAGACGATAGAATGAGGTAAAAGAGATATATAAGAGGTAGATAGGTTAGAGGAAGCGAAATAGAATGGGAAAATTCGAAGCTGTAATGGAGAAGAGAAAGAAAGAGATGAGAGGGGCACAACAATGGTGGCTATACCGTCCCTAATATGTAAGTTTTGAGTTCCCTCTTGAATGTTGAGTAATCCTGGATAAAACACAGATCACAGGAGAGCGCATTCCATAGTCGTATGGCTGAGATGGAAAATGACACGGAGAAAGATTTTGTGTTATTTAAAGGTGCAGCCAAGATGCTAGACGTATCCGATCTGGTATTGCGATTGTGGAATGATGATAGGTGTTTAATGTGAGAAGATAAGTATTGGGGGCACCAGTGGCTAAGAAATCGATGAAGTAAGCACATTGTGTGAAGATCGCGTGCCTTATGTGGGCGTATCCAACCTAGCTGGGAGTATGAAGGACTGATATGATCATACAACCGAATATTGCACACGTATCTAACGTTTAGGCAATAATGTTCTGAAAGCTATTGGAAACTGAGAAGCTGAAAAACAAGTAATTCTTTATCATCATCAACTAAATAAGTTTGAAGATTTGCAATCAATTAAACAATTTGATAAAATATGTAGTCAATGAAAACTGCAAACTGTAATGAATACATATGAAGATGGGAATAAAAATAGAGTTTAACAGACAAATATAAGTCACAGAATGTTGTAATATATTAACAATAGTGAAGTAAAAATTTATGGATTAAGACCTGTTCATATGTTTAACAATACTTGTAATTTACCAGAGAATTTGCTAGAGATAGGTTGAAAATTGGAAAATATGAAGGTTCATATGGATTGGTGAATCTTTTAACTTAAAAACCATTGTACCAGAACAATATGAATATAAAATTTAATCCTATTGATTTATCAAATTATACAAATATAGTGTTTGATCATGAGAACTATATTCAAGATGAATAATTAGCTGTAAATAAGAATTATCATAATAAAAAATCTGGTATATCAAAAATGTCAAAAAGTAAGTTCAATGATTTTATTATCAACAAACCAAAAGGGATTCCTTAGTTAAACAGATGTTTTATGAATACGCATTTTGGAAAATTTGTAACTTTGGTAAAGGATTAGTTAATATATTAATTATCAATTTACCATTTGAAATGCATCTACCTGGATACAATTTTTGAAGCGCAGGAACAATGTTAGAAGAAAGATTAGCTATAGGAGGGGAAGGTGTAAATCCATTATATGAAGTATGTGAAAAACATATTTTGCAAAGAGATGACAAACATTTAGAGTCTAGATATGAAGCAGATAAACAAATTTTTTAAAAAACGGAAAAGAACGAATGTATGCTGAAGATGCATCATTTGGAGAGATATTAGCCTCAAAAGCAGTTAGAGGAATAATGCATAGAAATAGGGAATTGAAACCGATAATAGATGGGTATTATATATTTTTTCTATATTTTATTAATATCCACAGAGATGCACAAAAAAGGTTTACAAATTTTATTGCCTGTTGGGTTACACAACAAGAATCACTAATCACACAGGAGCTGGGGGTCGCAAACGCCATAAAAATTTCAATACTGACCTCGATGCACTGTCAAAATGGGCACAGGACATAGGTCTAAAACTAAACCCACCTAAAACACAAGCGGTACTTGTTGGTCACTCTAAGCTCATTAGCCCAAAACATCGGGAACCCTTACCACCTCTTATCCTAAATGGAACAAATATTAACTTCTCTCCCTCAGCAAAGAGTTTGGGAGTAATAATAGATGAAAATCTAAATTGCACAGAGCATGTAACTGCAGTATGCAAAAAAGCATCAGCATCCCTTCATGTCCTACAAAAATATAAAAACTCTTCCCTTTCGATCTGAAAAAGAAATTAGTACAAACGCTTATACTCCCAATCATTGACTACAGCGATATTATCCTACAAGATCTGTCTCAGGAAAATTCCCAACGTCTAGAGCTGGTCATGAATGCCTGTGTCCGATATATCTGTGACGTTCGACTTCTTGATCACATTTCACCAGCATATGCAAAATTGTCCTGGCTGCGTGCAGACAAATGCAGAGATTTCCATACACTGTGTCTCATCTACTGCCATATAAATGTAAACTGTCCCTCATATCTCTCCTCGTCCCTAACGCTCATGTCGGAACAACATGACAGAAACACACGTTCCCATTATAATAAAATCCTCTCCGTTCCACTGCATCGCTCAGTCACCTTCTCCAAGTCCTTTACAGTAGCAGGAACCCGACTCTAGAATAACCTCCCTCGTTATGTTAGAGAACTTAAACACATGTCCAGCTTCAAAAAGCAGTTAATGACGTATCTACTTAAGCAACAGTAATGCCTTCCTCTGTACATGAATGCACTTCACCTCATTACTTCCCTCTTTCCCCCTCCTTAAATCCCCATTCGTCAAAACACGCTAAACTAGTAAACATCAACTTTACACAATAAGATATTATGTACATCTGCACAAACCTTCGTTACTATTGCCAATCCTTCTCATGTTTGTCATTATTATTTGATTTTTTTTACTGTTATTATTATTGCTTATTATTGCTTTTATCATAATCTGTATGTATAGCACCTGCTGTAAAAATACTGCCAGCATTTAATTTATTAAGTCTTAGTCATGTTTATCATTACATTTTATTATTGATTTTATCATAATCTGTATGTATAGCACCTGTTGTAAAAATACTGCCACATTTACTTAATTAGGTCTTAGTCACTACTCTTTATTCATATTGTCACTAGAGTAAGCTAACATTCTCATTTAAACTATTGTCATGATGTAACTCTGATGTGTGAAATGCTGCAGGTGTGGAACACTGGTCCGATGTAAGAGAGGGCCTGATGGCCTTAATCTGATCAGGTTAAATAAATAAATAAATAATAAGAGGGTGCTACAGTCAGAAGATCGAAGCTTCACAGGAAGTGTCCTCTTGACTGATGAGTCATGAACGTTCATGGGCTGCATATGTGTTCAGATGTGAACTCACATACTACAAGTATGCATGCCTTACATTGCCAATTAACCCTCAACATATGGGCTGGCATAATCGGAGACTGTTCCATTGGGCCGTATATTCTCCTGGACCAACTGACATATCTCGTGTTCTTTTGAGAAGGTCTGTCAGACGTTTTGAATGTTGTTCCTATGATCATTCTTCGTCGCATTCGATTTCAGCATGACAGAGGCCCCGCACATTTCAGCAGACAGGTGGGGGCACAGCTGCAAGCAACCCTGTGGCTCACTAGATTGGTTTCAGTGGGCCAGTCGTATAGCCACCATGATTACATTATCTGTCCCCAAAAGATTATGATGTGGAAATTTGTGTATATTTACGTTAAAGCAATTATTAGATGGTTATAAATTCCGTAATATTTTAAATTTAATAAATGGACATTCGTGGAAATAAGAGAATGTGCAAAACACTGGCAAACAAAATCACGAGAAATAGAAAAATAAAAGACGGTATTAAAAGAGGATTTGATACAGAAATAAAAAATTAGTTAAACAATTTCACAGTGAATCGAGTAACATTCTTCAAGTAACGAAAAGTTATATTAATTTTTATGGTCGAAGATTAGTAGATGTAAAGGATCCAGCTGATAAAAATCTGTAGTTCATAAAAGATCTATAGAAAATGAATCAAATAATCTAGTTACTGAAGCTAAATGCAAGTTTATAACACAGTTTAACAACTGTTCACTAAAACACACCTTAATGAAGAAACCAATCAACTTCAGAATGATAATTAAGTAACTATATTGTATCTTAACAAAGAAATTAATGATTCAAACAGAGAATTGTAAATCTGTGCAAAAATTCTTGTTTATGTACTTGAAGGAGAAATGTAGGATAAACAAATAATTTAATGTTCACTAATGACTGGGAAGGAGGACTGGGAAAAATTATTGCCATTGGTAAAAATATAACCAAAATTTTAACATTTATGGATTTTAATTCTTAAAATGTGTATGAAATAAGTAATAATAATCAATTACTGATAGTACATAAATTGTATTTTCTAGCTATAAGATTAAGAGATGCAGTTGAAACTCTACCAAAATATGTAAAAATAATTTCATTTGGTAAAATATAATCTATATATACGATTAATTCAACTTTCTTTCAGTCATCAAGGACGATCCTATTTGGTGTCTTAAGCACAAAAAAATAACTTAATCTCATTGTATTCAGACATCAATGACTACAAACAAACGATAGACGATTCAAGGTATTCGTGCAGCATGTAAAACCGAAAGAGGAATATTTCTTAAAAGTTATAAATATTTGTAAAGAAATGATTAATGAGTTTAATAAGACAATGAGAATAATTTTCAGAACCTGGTTTATGACAAGTAGATTTAGTAGAGATTGATTTTGATGTCTCTACATGAATTTGTATGGGATGGTTAAAGATAAAGCAGGTAAAGATGTTTTAGAACCTTTTGAAAAGCTTGGATACTGAGAACACTCAGAAGTCTTCAAAGAGAGAGTGGAAAAGAATTTTGCAATAAAGATTTTCAAGAGCTTCAGATAAAATATGACATTAACCATTATACAACTTTTATAGAATTAGAGGCATAAGTTGGAGAAAAATGTAAGGAGTGCTGGCACGGGGGTGGGCTACAGGGACTATAGGCCCCCCTCCAATGGAGTGTCATATCACACTGGATAAAATGACTTCAGAAATCAGTGAACTTATTACTTAAGCAGATTCAGAAGGAGAGCTGAAACGATGGAAGAAAAAGTGGTTTCATGAAAATAAAAGATCTGAAAGAGCAACTGAAGATTTAAAAAACTGTGACAAGCAGTTTTACCCAAAAGAATATGTTTAACTTCAAATATTTGGGACTACTCCTGTCACTGCAAGCACTCATCAATGAAGCTTCTCTACTTTGAGACGAATAAAGACTTATATGTGTAACACAATGGGACAGGTAAGACCAAATGGATTGGCTCTTGGGAATATCCATAAACAAAGAGATATAGACATTGAAAATATCATTGACGTACAGTACAAAGAAACAGAGACGAATGAGCATGACAAACTGGGCATAAGATGCAGATAACGAATGAATTCTGTTACAGATTTTTTTTATATTCATGTCATGTTCTAGTTTTTACCTTCATGTCATCTTCTGTATCCAGAAAATTAATAAAAACTTATTTGTTGTAAGTTGACCTTTTTATGGTTTATTTAATTTATAAAACCTCCCATATTAAAATAAGGTTTTTTACCCTGAACTACAAAACAGTTACCAAAAACTACTTTAAGCAACACCTCCTCCCCCTATTGCTCCCCAATTTAGTGATTTCTAGAATCGCCTCTGAAAAATGTAGCAGAACATTCAAGGAAAAAATTGGAAAAAAATTGTTCTTGAAGCTAAGTGCACAGGGACTCATTTAGTTACAAAACTTGTTGATGAATAATATAATTCAAAATATTCGATGATAATGACAAAATGTAAACATGTAGATAAATATAATTTAATTTAATTTAAATCTAGGTTAACCTGCATCTCTTGATCAGGATCCCAAATTTAAAACAGGAGGTAAAGTGACAATAAGTGAATAGAAAGGTTTTTTGACAAAGATTGTAGTGAAAATTAGTCAACAGAAATTTTTGAAATTAAAACTGTTATATTTTCAGATCAACTACAGATAAATTAAGTGATAGCAAAGGAAAATTTTATGAGCAAGAGCTACAAGAAACAAACTATTCATATGCATATCTAGTAGAAAAAGAGAAAAAAAAGATGATAAGTTAAATGGCTAGGATTTGTTAATTCAGATAATTGTTGGGTAAATTTAGATACAATTACTTTACAAAGAATTTTTATATGTAAGTGTACAGACTTTAAATAAAGAAAATTACACTCTCTTTTTTTCCTCTGTTCTTTATCCTTGTAGCATTTGTGTATTAATAAATTAATTGACTAATGACTGACTGAAATATCTATTCCATCTAAATGGTGATGAAATATGTATTGTATATAAGTATTTCAAAAACAGGCTATTGTACATACGTAATATTATCCCCACATATTTATTTAGTTAATTTAAATACAGGTTTCATTCATTTGTATCCATTATCATATAAGTTTGGTTCAATGTCTCTTCTTATTATTTTATCTTTTTCCAGATATGATGTCCCTTTATTGCCTGCTTTATTTCTTCTTCATGGAGACTATTTAACAATATTTTATCAATGATCACTTGTAAGTTCATGCATAATGATAAGAGGTTGATTAAATTCTGTTGATGTTTGAAAGCTGTCATATAATGTATTTTTGTTTAATCATTATTAGTTCATATTTATTTAGCATTAAACTATTTTCATCATTAACAAAGCAATCTAAACAGTATTTGTACATCTACATCATACTCTGCAAGCCCCCTACTGGTGTGTAGTGGACCATACTTTTGATGATACCCTTAAATGAGCCCTCCATTCTTGTTCCACAGGCGAATTGTTGCTAAGCCTGTGTATTGGCTCTAATTTCTCACATGTTTTCCTCATGGTCATTACATGAGTCATATGGGGGGCTGTAATATTTTGTCTGATTCTTATCAGAAAGTGATCTTGAGAAATATCAGTTGTAAAACTCTCCATGACGCACAATGTTTGTCATGCAACATCTGCCAACGGAACTTGTTGAGAATCTCCATAATGCTCTCATTCTTTCTATGAATCTAAGTCCAGCAGCTGCTTTTCCCAGTATTTGTATTATATGGCCATTCCACTTAAATAATGTAGCTTTACAGTAGTGGATTTCTTCTCCTATGTAAGTGCAGTATGTTACATTTACTTACGTTCAGGGTCAACTGCCAGCACCATACATCAATTCTCTGGAGATCATTACTACCTTCCATAGGTGCTACTCTGTTATAGCAATCCACATCATCTCCAAGCATCTGACACTTTCCACTAGATCATTTATGTATGTTGTACACAGTAACGGTCCTACCAAGCTTCCATGAGGTACTCCAGAAATTACATTTACATTAGACGATTTTGTTCCTGTCAGAGAGACATGTTCAGTTCTGTCTGCAAGGAAGACTTGAATCAAGTCTAAATCTCCTCCAGTACTCTATAAGTTTGTCTTGTTACGCTAAACGGCAGTGTGGTATGGTGTTAAATGCCTTTCTGTGCTCGAGGAATGTGGCAGCAACCTGAGTGACACTGTCTGTGGCGCTGTGGATCTTATGGAGGAGCAGAGTGCGTCAGGATCTGTGTTTGCAGAATCCATGCTGATTTTTATAGAGGAGATTTTCCTTCTCCAAGAACATCACATTTGTTGAGCATAAAACATATTCCATCCTTCTACAACAAACGGATATGAACGATATAGGTCTATAATTGCTTTCATCTGTTCTACGAAGCTTCTTAAAAACGGGAAAGACATGCAATTTCTTCAAGTCCTTTGTTGTTCTTCGGCGCTCAAGCGATAGACGATAAATTACTGCCGGAAGGGGAAAAAGTTCTTTTTGATAATCTTTGCAGAATCTTGTAGATATCTCATCTGGTCCAGACACCTTTCCACTACTAAGCGATTGTACTTGTTTTTCTGTTTTGTAATCGGTTATCTCAATGTCTGTCATTTCGACGTTCGTTTGACGATTGAAAGCAGAGATCATGTTATGTGGAGACACAATTTCGGAAGAATTCAGTATTTCCGTCTTCTCCTGTTATCTTCTGGTTTGGTGTCAGAACTTTCACTGAGTGAATGAACAGATGAAATTTGACATGCTTACTGATTTTACATACAACTAAAACCTCCATGTGTTTTTACTCAGATCGTTGGACAAAATTTTACTTTCAAAGTCATTGAATGCTTCTCTCATTGTTCTTCTTACGCTTTTTTAATGTCACTATATTTCATAGTATTTAGCTGTTAATCCTCTTCTATTCTAGAAGTTTTAAGAACAAATTTAATTTTTCCTTTGATTACTTTATAGTTGACATATTGTTTGAAATATAAGTAATAAAATTTATCATTTGGATGTTCATTAGCATTATAAGTAGGTAGTTTCATTTAATTAAATTTTATTTGTAGCACCAACTTCAAAAGAAATTATCTTCTTGAAGTAAGTCAGTTGTAATTACATCGATTATGTCATTCACTTCAGTTTCAGATTTTTGTAATTTATCATTCTCAATGTTTTATTTTTAGATATTTCTTCTTCAATTTTTAGTTTATTTTCAAAGTCAAATATAAGTTATTTTCTCTATTTGTACTTTATCTTCACCATATTTTGTAGTCGATAGCAAAACATCTTTCATTACCCTCTTTATAATTTGTTTTGCATATTGATTTTTGATGACAAAATAAGAGACTATAAGTTCGACTTATTTACAAATATACAATAAAATAGAAAATTTGAAAACGAGATTCTATGACAAATTTAAATTAACAGTTTATATAAAATACAAGAAAAGATCAGATTGTTATAGAAAATTTAACAAACAGAGCAGTTAAAATAGGTGTTTGTCAATATGACTATATGGATAGTTGGGAAAAAATGTGTTCCATCAAAACAAGATTTCTAAAATAAACTGAACGGAAGCTTTTCATCTGGATGCATCCTGTTGTTTTATCACACCAGATTTAAGTTAAGTTGAGATTCGATGTCAAAATCGACTGAGTTAAATTACAGTTATTACATGGTTATGACATGATATTAATGCTTGAGAGAGATATTAGAGTAGGTATATCTTAATGTTGTTGAGACCTGTGATAGCAAATAATAAAACCTTGAAATATTATGATTCTAGTAAGGAGCTGAATTGTTTAACATTTTTAGATGAAAATAATTTGTATGGAAATTATGAATTGGAAAATAAATTATATGCTGATGTGATGAAAAGTGCTTATAATACTGAATATGGATATATATTTGAAGCAGACTTAGAATATCCAAAAAAATGATAAACATGAAAACTTATCACTACCTGCTGAAAAGGAAAGAGTTCGTGGAACTAAAGTGAAAAAGTTATTAACTACTTTGAGTGAGAAAAATAATTATGTAGTTCATTGCTGAATTCATAAGCAGTAATTATTTCTAGGAATGAAATTAATAAAAATATTTAGAGCATTTAACTTTAAAAAATCTAATGGCCTATAAAATATATTGATCTGAATACAGAAATCAGAAATAAAGCAACAAATGATTTTGAAAAGGATTTGTCAAGCTCACGAATAATTCAGGATTGGCAAGAAAGATGAAAAATGTCAGAGACCCAGTGGGTATAAAACTAGTTTTGGAAGCAAATAAGTGTGAAAAAATTACAGCAAAACTAAATTTCAAAAGAGAAGAATTTAATAAAAATCTTTTTACAGTTTTAACAAGCGCATTTACATTGAAATGAGCGTATTTTGATTTATTTAAGTAATTATGTCTGATTTTAGCACACAGTTATAAAACGAATGTATGGAGAAAAAAATGAGTTTTCTTATCATGGTACTTAGTTACATCTACAATGTACAACCCGAAGTTGTGTATGAAGGTATGAAGTGGCTGCTTGATATAATTTGATACCAGTGATTATTGGATAATAATATTTGCAATATTCCTTAAGTATATAAAGAAGTATTAAGTGTAATGAAATTTCAATATATTCGAAAAGTAGTGTTGAAATTTTATAAATAAAAATTAAAAATTTTTCTTATAAAATTGGTGGTATAGTGAGAAAAAACCTAGCGAATTTCATAAATATATTTTAAAACATAAAATAAGCTTGCAAGATCACAAACAGTTTTTATTTAAAAACATAAAACTACACAGAACAATGAATTAGGTATGAAGTAATAAATGTAAGTAGTCATCATGATAAAATATACTTTACAATATGGACTTTATCAAATAATAATTTGAAAAATTCCCCAAAAAAATATTTTTCAATTTTTATAGAATTTGTATTTGATATATTCATGTTGTTAATTAATATATAGATCAATTATATGTTATCTGATTCCTATGTTATAACACCAGCCATCACACTCATCATTTAAACTCAGAAGATCACAGAAATGTGAAAAATTCTCTTGTCATAACTCTCAATATAGAACATATATATGACAATCAACATTTTTAAATTTTTCAAGTAACACCTTTGATGTTCCTTTTAAAACATATGTAATGATAAAATTTTCTAATTCTTCAAAAAAGGTTATAAGACCATTTATATTTTTTAAGAAAGTAAGTGTTCGAGAGAAATGAAAACTTGCTTACCTGAACTTTTCCATTTTCGTACAACACGTTTTTTTTAAAAAAAGATTATGAAGATGAGATAATTTGAAACTGTTATATCTAGATTTTATGATTGAAGTACTTTAGATGTTTTTTGAATGAATGTTTATTTTCAAACTGTTTGGTTTGTATGTTCCTGCCTAGTTTCAAAGAATCATGAAATTTCAAGTAAATATCATGGGAAGTGGTAGAAAATTGGATGAAATGGTACAGAAACGACTAGTCATAAAAAAAGTTCGAAACCAATGGTTAAAAAGTTGAAAAATTGTGAAAATATTTGAAAAATGTTGAAAATATGCAGAAAAGTATGAATATATGATGAAAGTTAATGAAAAAACCTAAATTTGTTTCGATGATGCAAGTTGATTACTTTTTGTTGTGATTTTCTGAAAATACTTGGTTTTTGTCATAGTTTGTTTGTACATATTTGTCAAATTTTACATGATAATTACTTGAAATTTCTGACTCTTATCATTTTCTTGGAAACTGAGCAAGAACATAAAAACTATATCAACTAGGGGGAAATGCAAGGGAAACAGCCCAAACTGGGTGTCCATGTTGATACTTAAGGGAAGTCTTTATTAGTGTGTCAGCAAAAAAGAAAGAAAGAGAAAAAAAAGCAAAAGAAAAGGAAAAATAAAAAGCATCTGAAGAGAAAAAGGCAGTGAAAAGAAAATGGCAAAGAGCAGGAAACCCAACTGTAGAAGAGCTCTTTATGACAACAACATTGAAGACAGTATATAGACTACAAAGAAAAATTTTCATATTCAAGACCATAAGACCAGTGGATTTACTACCAACTATGTTCCCTCTGGGCTCATGAAGTCTGCACAAGAAGAGAGGAACACAGTTTGACATTTCTATTGACAGGTGTAAAATAATATCTTTCAAATCTTTTTTTGCAATAACATATATTTATGCCTTTCTTAAAACCAATTTTTATCCTTACTTTTGAATTCAAATCTAAAGGGTACTTTGCCAGCCACTTCAGGCAAAGTGACCATTTTGTGGAAACTGGTTTTTTTTAAGTATATAATTTGATCCTGAGGCAATTAAACTATTTGATATTATACTTCAATAGTTCCATATTATAATTGACCATTTCTACACATGTCTATCTCTTGTTACTCAGCTTAAAGAGTAAGAATACCTTAGGTAGGCCACTTTGCTGGGCTCTCTATTAGTCCCAACTGAGTTGGTTAGTTTCATCAGGCAACACTGCCAGCAGACAGTAGTAGACACACACACTCACAAACACACACACACACACACACACACACACACACACACACACACACACACACACACACACACACACACACACAAATGCTATCACTAACAGAGGCCAACGATTCAGAGTAAGAACAGATTCATTATAGAAAAGAGCTAACACTCCCATAAGAAATTAAGAGAGAAAGTGAGGGAACTAACAAATTTTTAATTCTTTACTTTGTAGAAGGGCCCCAGCATAAGAAGGAATACGTTCAGAACATACAATGAAGTATAAAAGAGAGCACACTGGACAGGAAGGAAGGATGGACAGAAGAGCAGGCTTCGACATCCCATCTACGATGAGACACTTAGAGATAGAGCAAAAGCTCAGAGTGATTCATGGAAGGAGAAGGAAATCGCTCATGCCCATTCGATGGAAGCATCCTGGCATTTCCCCACAGCAATGTAGGGGAAGCGAGAGAAATCTACTTTTGGATGGTTGGACATGGGTTTCAGCTGTCGTCCTCCTGAATGCTAGTCCAGTGTGCTAACTACTGCGCCATCACACTAGGCACACTGAAAAAGGATAAGGTAAAAAGGGAAGACAGTATAGAAAAAGCGACAACCAAATAACACCATTGAGTATTATATCCCCTAAATAGGTGACGAAAGTAGTGAAATTGTATACAAACACCTGCTACACTTAAGCAGTGTACACTGGAGACGGCGCAGTAATAGTGGCAGATCGACTTCAAGTTCATACAGCAACTTTCGTGAGTTGAAAGAAAGTAAATAACCTTTGGAAAGGGAAGAGGCACCTCTGTGACCAAAAGGAATTTGACCAGCAGCATTAGTTCATGGTTAATCACCTAAGATGAAGTAAAACGAAGCAAATAGAGATATACTAATAGAAGAAAAGAAAAAGGAAAGGGAATATTACTATTAAGCGAAAAAGCGAGAGAGAGATGTATTCTTTGCTCAATGAAATTGTCAATCAGATGAAACTGCATGAGGCTAGGCATTTAGGAATTGATGCAGCATCACTGTCAGAAGAAAGGCGACTGAAGGAAACGTAGTATTAAAGCAATTCAGGTCGTTTTACTGCGTGAACTGTCTTGCTTGATTTTGGAATCTGTATTGTGCATGTACATGAAAGTCCTAGAGATGAGGAATGTCATCTCACAAATAAGTCACCACAGTTTGTGTGTTGCTGGCCTTTCCTTCAGAGAGTGCTGAACAGGGAATCATCTGCTGTGACTAAGGCAGATGATAAAGACTGTGGAGTTTAAAGCGACAGCAGCAGGGTGTGAGCAGATGACCCTAAAGATTCCACGTGAGACGTAAACAGACGGCTGTGGCAGTGAAGGATATGTTGCAGTGAATGGCCCACAATGGTGTGGAGCTACCAGATGAGAGAAGGTACCTCCAGTAGCCTAGAAGGATGGAATTACCCCCAACATGGCGTCTGAGATCTAACCAGGCAACCACTGAAAAGTCATAACTGGAAGGTCAGTTGAAAAGTGCTATGTGTAACCCATGTGCATGTTTATATCCAATTTCATACTAAACATGTTTTAGGCACATTGAAGATTTATTACAAACATGTCATCTTTGGTAGAATTTCATATAATTACATGTCAATTAACGACACTTTTGCGACAAAAGTTTTCAGAAGATTTTAAGATAAGTGATAACATTGCTCCAGAGCCACCTTCCATTCATTGTGGCTGTGTAGTTAGATGCATCGTCTTGTGGATTCGCAGGGAATGAGTTCATATCCTGCTTTAAGCTAATATATAGAGTGAGGACAAAATTCGATCTTGGAGGTCAACATGCGATTGCTCATCCAGATCCAAGAAAAAAGTTTATCAAGCCCAATCAGATCAGATGCATTTAGAAAACAGATGCATGAAAACGAGGATTTAGCAACACTGTCACATTTTTCAGTGCACTGGAATTTACAGGGGAACGTGTATCACTCCTCACTACCGTACCAACTGTTCCAGCTTACTGAGTAGATTCCTACGACATCAAACCCACATCCGCCATGAAGTTATGGTTCGAATTCTCATCAGGTTTCTGTTTTTCCTTTTAAATGTCTTTTCTCTAGTTCTCACCATTTATAAACAGGACATCGTTTTGTCACATGACAGTAGCCTATCACCTGGTCGCACGCGTCTCGCTTCAAACTGTATCGAGCGGCTGAACGAGTACAGATATGGAGACTCTCATGAATGCAGGACCCTGCATGTCAGCATGTGGGGTGGTGGGTGGAGAATTTATTTCTATTGTATTGTTGCTGTTCTCGACATAGGGTCTCTAACTACAAAGCGGGGAACAAGAAAGTGATTAGCAAAAACGTGATGCCTGTAATTAAAGTTCACTGTGCCCACTCTGATGGAGAAATAAAATTATTGATCATTGAAGTTCATTACTCTGAGGATTTAGGATGTCAGGGATTCATAGAAAATGCAGTTTACTATAACAATTTTCACTTTATCCTGAAAACGATAAAGCGTAAAGTTTCAAATAAATGTTTAACCATATCTATGCTACTATCAGCTATTGTACTATTAGAGCCGTTCAGAGTCTATAGCATGGATCCCATTATCCCTAGGTAACGAAACTGTTTAATAACCGTTATGGACGTAAATGTTCAAAGTGAATGCTCGCCAAAATTTGATGTTAATACTCATCAAACGCCACTCTAATAACGATAGAAGGTCTGTCCTGCGGCAACACGTGAAAATACGACATATGCAAACTGAGAAATAATCACTGGAGTCATTCCGCAACTGACACTTTACCCCAATGCGAACTCATTGTTACTAGCATACCAAGTTACGTAATACGGCATCCAAGGCTGTTCCTTGCAACTGCACAAACGCGACGCCGCTTCCGACACGGAGTGCGCGCTGATACGAACCTAGAAGAGAACTACAGCCTGAATCTAGCTTTCAGCACTCGTTATTTATATTGCCGCGGTGCGGACCGCCGAAGGCGCAGCCGACAACTTTTGCCTTCCTGGCTAGCAGCTGGGTTAGCAGAACACTACTTCAAGTTACTAAATAATTTATTGCTTCATTCACTGAAGGCCAATGAAGCTCTCAATTTAATTGTGCTATCAGCATACAGGTAAGTATCTACAATAAAATTCTGACGCGACTACGTGCTCCCTGCCGCCGTTGGATAAGCATCTGCAGCAGCACATCGTATACTCCTAGCTCACTCATTTGTTACATACACTCCTGGAAATGGAAAAAAGAACACATTGACACCGGTGTGTCAGACCCACCATACTTGCTCCGGACACTGCGAGAGGGCTGTACAAGCAATGATCACACGCACGGCACAGCGGACATACCAGGAACCGCGGTGTTGGCCGTCGAATGGCGCTAGCTGCGCAGCATTTGTGCACCGCCGCCGTCGGTGTCAGCCAGTTTGCCGTGGCATACGGAGCTCCATCGCAGTCTTTAACACTGGTAGCATGCCGCGACAGCGTGGACGTGATCCGTATGTGCAGTTGACGGACTTTGAGCGAGGGCGTATAGTGGGCATACGGGAGGCGGGGTGGACGTACCGCCGAATTGCTCAACACGTGGGGCGTGAAGTCTCCACAGTACATCGATGTTGTCGCCAGTGGTCGGCGGAAGGTGCACGTGCGCGTCGACCTGGCACCGGACCCCAGCGACGCACGGATGCACGCCAAGACCGTAGGATCCTACGCAGTGACGTAGGGGACCGCATCGCCACTTCCCAGCAAATTAGGGACACTGTTGCTCCTGGGGTATCGGCGAGGACCATTCGCAACCGTCTCCATGAAGCTGGGCTACGGTCCCGCACACCGTTAGGCCGTCTTCCGCTCACGCCCCAACATCGTGCAGCCCGCCTCCAGTGGTGTCGCGACAGGCTTGAATGGAGGGACGAATGGAGACATGTCGTATTCAGCGATGAGAGTCGCTTCTGCCTTGGTGCCAATGATGGTCGTATGCGTGTTTGGCGCCGTGCAGGTGAGCGCCACAATCAGGACTGCATACGACCGAGGCACACAGGGCCAACACCCGGCATCATGGTGTGGGGAGCGATCTTCTACATTGGCCGTACACCTCTGGTGATCGTCGAGGGGACACTGAATAGTGCACGGTACATCCAAACCGTCATCGTTCTACCATTCCTAGACCGGCAAGGGAACTTGCTGTTCCAACAGGACAATGCACGTCCGCATGTATCCCGTGCCACCCAACGTGCTCTAGAAGGTGTAAGTCAACTACCCTGGCCAGCAAGATCTCCGGATCTGTCCCCCATTGAGCATGTTTGGGACTGGATGAAGCGTCGTCTCACGCGGTCTGCACGTCCAGCAAGAACGCTGGTCCAACTGAGGCGCCAGGTGGAAATGGCATGGCAAGCCGTTCCACAGGACTACATCCAGCATCTCTACGATCGTCTCCATGGGAGAATAGCAGCCTGCATTGCTACGAAAGGTGGATATACACTGTACTAGTGCCGACATTGTGCATGCTGTGTTGCCTGTGTCTATGTGCCTGTGGTTCTGTCAGTGTGATCATGTGATGTATCTGACCCCAGGAATGTGTCAATATTGTTTCCCCTTCCTGGGACAATGAATTCACGGTGTTCTTATTTCAATTTCCAGGAGTGTAGTTTAATTCTTAATTTCTTTGCGTGTTTTTCGTACTTGCATTGTTTAATTCATAAATTTCGGGCGTATTATAGTATTTGAGAGTTGTAGCATCGCGTTTTAGTACCTGAATAGTGCAAAATCGCGTGGTCTCCTTCCGCCGCCGAGCAGTGTGTCAGCAGTGCGCAATTACTAGGCAAACTTGTATTTTAATAACCATTTAAATTTTGTGTCGATTTGTTTGCGCTCTCTGTAGATTAGTTTAGACGTTCTTTGCACAACAGTTTTTAGTATGTATTGGAACTGCAACTGCTGTGTTCGGATGCAGGCTGAGTTGGCATCCCTTCGTTCCCAGCTTCAGGCAGTGTTAGCTTCGGTCACACAGCTTGAGGCTGTTGCCAATGGGCATCACTGTGGGGGACCGGATGGGGATTTGTCGGGGACGGCCAGCTCGTCCCACGCATCCCCCGATCGGACTACGACTCTGGTTGCCCGGGATACTGCCCGCGTTGAGGCTGATCCCTCACATGTGGTAGAGTCGGAGGTCGTCTCAATGTGTGGCAGGGGGCGAAAGACGTTCCGGAGGGCTGAACAGAAGGCCTCTCCAGTTTGTCTGACGAACCGATTTCAGGCTCTGTCTCAAGCTGATACTGATCTTCGGCCTGACATGGCTGCTTGTCCTGTTCCAGAGGTTGCCCCTCAGTCTGCAAGATCCGGGTGGTTGCAGATGGTGGGCTTGCTGGTACTTGGGAGCTCCAACGTCAGGCGCGTAATGGGACCCCTTAGGGATATGGCAGCAAGAGAGGGGAAGAAAACCAATGTACATTCCGTGTGCATATCGGGGGGAGTCATTCCAGATGTGGAAAGGGTTCTTCCGGATGCCATGAAGGGTACAGGGTGCACCCATCTGCAGGTGGTCGCTCATGTCAGCACCAATCATGTGTGTCACTATGGATCGGAGGAAATCCTCTCTGGCTTCCAGCGGCTGTCTTATTTGGCGAAGACTGCCAGTCTCGCTAGCAAGGATGAAACAGCATCGTCGACAGGACTGACTGCGGACCTTTGGTACAGAGCCGAGTGGAGGGTCTGAATCAGGGGCTGAGACGGTTCTGCTCCGTGTGGGCGGCAGATTCCTCGACTTGCGCCATAGGGTTCTGCTGGATAGGTCAGGAGTCCACTACACGCAACAAGCGGCTACACGAGTAGCAGGGGTTGTGTGGCGTGGGCTGGGCGGTTTTTTAGGTTAGATGGCCTCGGGCAAGTACAGACAAGGCAACAGCCTCAAAGGGTGCGGGGCAAAGTCAGGATATGCGGGGACCAAGCAGCAATCGGTATTGTAATTGTAAACTGCAAAAGCTGCATAGGTAAAGTGCCGGGACTTCAAGCGCTGATAGAAAGCACCGAAACTGAAATCGTTATAGGTACAGAAAGCTGGCTGAAGCCAGAGATAAATTCAGGCGAAATTTTTACAATGGCACAGACGGTGTTTACAAAGGATAAATTGCATGCAACCGGTGGTGGAGTGTTCGTTGCTGTCAGTAGTTGTTTATCCTGTAGTGAAGTAGAAGTGGATAGTTCCTATGAATTATTATGGGTGGAGGTTACACTCAACAACCGAGCTAGGATAATAATTGGCCCCTTTTACCGACATCCCGACTCAGCAGCATTAGTGGCAGAACAACTGAGAGAAAATTTGGAATACATTTCACACAAGTTTTCTCAGCATGTTATAGTCTTAGGTGAAGATTTCAATTTACCAGATATAGACTGGGACACTCAGATGTTTAGGACGGGTGGTAGGGACAGAGCATCGAGTGACATTATACTGAGTGCACTATCCGAAAATTACCTTGAGCAATTAAACAGAGAACCGACTCGTGGAGATAACATCTTGGACCTACTGATAACAAACAGACCCGAACTTTTCGACTCTGTATGTGCAGAACAGGGAATCAGTGATCATAAGGCCGTTGCAGCATCCCTGAATATGGAAGTTAATAGGAATATAAAAAAAGGGAGGAAGGTTTATCTGTTTAGCAAGAGTAATAGAAGGCAGATTTCAGACTACCTAACAGATCAAAACGAAAATTTCTGTTCCGACACTGACAATGTGGAGTGTTTATGGAAAAAGTTCAAGGCAATCGCAAAATGCGTTTTAGACAGGTACATGCCAAGTAAAAGTGTGAGGGACTGGGAAAAACCAACCGTGGTACAACAAAGTTAGGAAACTACTGCGAAAGCAAAGAGAGCTTCACTCCAAGTTTAAACGCAGCCAAAACCTCTTAGACAAACAGAAGCTAAACGATGTAAAAGTTAGCGTAAGGAGGGCTATGCGTGAAGCGTTCAGTGAATTCGAAAGTAAAATTCTATGTACCGACTTGACAGAAAATCCTAGGAAGTTCTGGTCTTACGTTAAATCAGTAAGTGGCTCGAAACAGCATATCCAGACACTCCGGGCTCATGAAGGCATTGAAACAGAAGATGACACGCGTAAAGCTGAAATACTAAACACCTTTTTCCAAAGCTGTTTCACAGAGGAAGACCGCACTGCAGTTCCTTCTCTAAATTCTCGCACAAACGAAAAAATGCCTGACATCGAAATAAGTGTCCAAGGAATAGAAAAGCAACTGGAATCACTCAACAGAGGAAAGTCCACTGGACCTGACGGAATACCAATTCGATTCTACACAGAGTACGTGAAAGTACTTGCCCCCCTTCTAACAGCCGTGTACCGCAAGTCTCTATAGGAATGGAGGGTTCCAAATGATTGGAAAAGAGCACAGGTAGCCCCAGTCTTCAAGAAGGGCCGTCGAGCAGATGCGCAAAACTATAGACCTATATCTCTGACGTCGATGTGTTGTAGAATTTTAGAACATGTTTTTTGCTCGAGTATCATGTCGTTTTTGGAAACCCAGAATCTACTCTGTAGGAATGAACGTGGATTCCAGAAACAGCGGTCGTGTGAGACCCAACTCGCTTTATTTGTTCATGAGACTCAGAAAATATTAGATAAAGGCTCCCAGGTAGATGCTATTATTCTTGACATCCGGAGGGCGTTTGATACAGTTCCACACTGTCGCCTGATAAACAAAGTAAGAGCCTACGGAATATCAAACCAGCTGTGTGGCTGGATTGAAGAGTTCTTAGCAAACAGAACACAGCATGTTGTTATCAATGGAGAGACGTCTACAGACGTTAAAGTAACCTCTGGCGTGCCACAGGGGAGTGTTATGGGACCATTGCGTTTCACAATATATATAAATGACCTAGTAGATAGTGTCGGAAGCTCCATGCGGCTTTTCGCAGATGATGCTGTAGTATACAGAGAAGTTGCAGCATTATAAAATGCAGGAAGATCTGCAGCGGATAAGCACTTGGTGCAGGGAGTGGCAACTGACCCTCAACATAGACAAATGTAATGTATTGCGAATACATAGGAAGAAGTATCCTCTATTGTATGAGTATATGATAACGGAACAAACATTGGTAGCAGTTACTTCTGTAAAATATCTGGAAGTATGCGTGTGGAACCACTTGAAGTGGAATGATCATATAAAATTAATTGTTGGTAAGGCGGGTACCAGGTTGAGATTCATTGGGAGAGTCATTAGAAAATGTAGTCCATCAACAAAGGAGGTGGCTTACAAAACACTCGTTCGACCTATACTTGAGTATTGCTCATCAGTGTGGGATCCATACCAGATCGGGCTTAAGGAGGAGATAGAGAAGATCCAAAGAAGAGCGGCGCGTTTCGTCACAGGGTTATTTGGTAACCGTGATAGCGTTACGGAGATGTTTAACAAGCTCAAGTGGCAGACTCTGCAAGAGAGGCGCTCTGCATCGCGGTGTAGCTTGCTCGCCAGATTTCGAGAGGGTACGTTTCTGGATGAGGTTCGAATATATTGCTTCCCCCTACTTATACCTCCCGAGGAGATCACGAATGTAAAATTAGAGAGATTAGAGCGTTCACGTAGGCTTTCAGACAGTCGTTCTTCCCGCCAACCATACGCGACTGGAACAGGAAAGGGAGGTAATGACAGTGGTATGTAAAGTGCCCTCCGCCACATACCGTTGGGTACCTTGCGAAGTATAAATGTAGATGTAGATGTAGATGAAATACTTTTGGCGAGAGAGTTATCTTAGATGCACTGCACGCAATAGATGAGCTCTGCTACATTTTGGGAACTTCCCACGTCTTTGTTATTACAGCATATCTCCATTCTATGTAAATCTAAACATACTAGCTTTATGTAATCACTTACTTAATCAATCTTAACTCAGTACTTTTAGGACACAAAAACAGAAAAACATGAATTTCAACCAAAATATTACTTTGTGATATCCAGCATGCTGTTTATATTAAATTACAATGAAAAAGGAATCCGAATACAAGTTCTGAAGTTTCGAGCTCCTTCTTGTGAAACAGATGATTTTTACACGGAACGTCCAAATTTCGAAAACTGTTAAAGTTATCAAACCGAAACTTAACATATTATCATTTTAGCATCATTCCTGAAATGCTATAACTTTTCCGATTATTTACTTTACTTTTAAGGTACTGCACAACAATCATGACATCATAGCTAGTTACAGCGGATTAGGCTGGCACACAATGGAAAGCATATGAATTCTATATGGCGTGAGTACGCTGCTTCCCTACAGGTAGGGGACTGTTCAAGCTGGTGGAGGCTCTGTAATGGTGTGTGGCGTGTGCAGTTCGGGTGATATGGGATCCCTGATACGTCTCGATACGACTCTGTCAGGTGACATGTACATAAGCATCCTGTCTGATCACCTGCATACATTCACGTCCATTGTGCATTCCAACGGACCTCTGATGGCAATTCCAGCAGGACAGTGCCACACCCTACCGGTCTAGAATTGCTACAGAGTGGCTCCATTAACACTCTTCTAACTTTAAACACTTCACTGGCCCCTAAACTCTGCAGACATGAACATTATTGACCAAATGTGTGACGCCTTGAAATTTGTTTGTCAGAAAAGATCTTCACCCACTTGTACTCTCACGGATTTATGGACAGCCCTGCAGGATTCATGGTATCAGTTCCCTCCAGTATTACTTTAGACACTAGTCAAGAGCATGTCACATCGCGTTGCGGCACTTGTGTATACTTGTGGGGACCCTACACGATATTAGCAAGGTATACCAGTTTCTTTGTCTCTTCAGTGTATAAATATACATACATAAAATAAATAAAGGAAGGATATAAATATTTTTAAATATACACAGCATATAAATATATATGTATAAAATGTATTAAGGAGAAATGTTGTTATCAGACATTTTGAAAAGTATGTAACCGATTTATTTCAAAGTTCTTGAGTAATCTAATTCGAATTCTTACATTCAGATGAAACAATGAGGAAAATTAATAAAAAATTAAATGACTAAGAACCAAAATATATTGTGGTAAATCGACTGTTACTCCTATCATGATAATAAATTCTAGTGGCAATACCCATCGTCGAGATAGTACCATGAGACGTAACTAGATCATTGCACCAGCCAAAGTCCAAAAATTCGACTGAAACATGATTGTAGACTATTGTTTATTGATTAGTTCTCATTGTTATATATGCAACAGAATAAGAATAATGGAGGAGAACCTATTGCCGAACAAAACAGAGGCCAAAATCATCGATTCAATATTTCCTTTATTATGTCGAGCCCCATTTAAATTTTAGTAATAAAAAATTTAACGAAAAGTTATTATGAAAAAAAATATTTTCAGAAACTTTACATTGATTGAGCTTCAAAATGACTGCCAAAATGGAAACCCCTTTAAAATAACAAAATTAACACTGAACTGTTACATCAGAAAAAATATAAAGTAGGCATACTATCAAATCACGTAATGTATTCATTTTTGTGAATACAAATAACCACCAGCTGTATGACGGAGACAAAGGACTCGAAACCAGACTTCGCCATTTATGCATTGGGTCACCTTAATCACTTTGGTGTTCATGAATGACTCATGGCCAGACCCAAACTTCTACATGTCCTTCCTCTGTCACAGTCTTGACTTGTAAACAGATCATGTAATTTATGTACAGGGGAGGACATTTCAATTGAACGTCGACGCACAGTGTCGCAAGATAAATACGACAATGTGGTGCCTGTATTGTTGAGAAAAACCATGCAATGTTCCTTCAGATATGCTTAATTAGGGTTAGATCCAGGGACCTTGCTGACCAATGTGGTGTCGTAACCACGAAAACAAGCAGTCGAAAGTCTCACCATATGCTGATGGGGATTATCTTGCTAAAATGGAAGCCCGGGATGGCTTGCCACAAGGGGCAACAAAACTACGCTGTAAGGGTACCACACAACCAAAGTTCTCCTGCTATGAACTGACAGGACACTCCACACCATCACACCGATTGTCACGCATCATCATTACATCCCCATCGACGCGCAAGACGCTGAAGTGGCGTCAAATCGAAAGACTTGCACCAGGCGAACGGTCTACCCGTCGGGAGGCCCTCGTTACACGACACTTCGTTTCAATGGTACACCGACGTTATTTTATGTCCTATTTTGTTCTCCTTCAGGGAAAGCCATCCTGGGCTTACACTATACAAGATAATGTCCACATGCACAGAGAGAGAGTTTCTCTTGCTTGTCTTCATGCTTGCCAGTCGCCATCTTAGACCACAAGGTCCTCAAAAGCATCTTGTGATGTTGAAAATATAACTTGCCAATTGGATCGAATTTGGCATGATATTCTCCAGATGGGAATCCAACAAATGTGTCAATCTACGGAAAGTTGAATAAGTGCCAGAGGTGGATCAATGTGTAACTGACTTCCTCAGTTCCTGAAGATCTTTCTCTTGAAGAAATAATCCAATTTTTCTTAAATAATATTTGTTTGTTTGCCTGTCCAGGTGCATCACATTTACAGATTTCCATCATATTCGAATAATTCTTTCACAGTAAACGAGTTATTTGTCTTAGAGTGTGGCACAACTGAAAAATTCATTAAATAAATTAACAGAATATGATATATATTCTAGTTCACTTTCGTCAAATCACCAAAAATTGCAAAATATTTTGGAAATGCCCTGAGATTTTGTCCAATTTTTTGGAAAAATTACTCAAAACATACACTTATAATCTGCTATAGGATCTGGAATGTAAACAAAGGTAAATAATCATGTCTTTTAGAGTACTTTCGACCTTTATAAGGACTTTAGATAATTTTTTCAAGTATTTTCACCAACAATTTCGAAATTGTAGGAAGGTGGAGGTTTTACCTTGAACTGATCCAGCAAGAAGTCTGAGTATGTCTTATAAAATAATGTCATCCTGAAAGGCATCATTCTCATATAACAATTATGAATGTTCATATCATTTGTCCGTAGATTATTCAAGTATATTCCAAATATTTCAAAGAAAAATCGTGAAATTTCAAGCATCAAAACTAGATATAAAATCTTCATGTCATTGCCTCATTTTTACCTCTTTTTTCTTGAACATGTGGATACAAAAAGAGAAAAACTCAGTAAAAAATCTCATAATTTTTTCATTTCTCTCACTCATTTACTGCATTTAAATTTTTATTTAAAAAGTAATTTTTTTATGTAAATGAGTTTCTTCAGTGTTGGGAAAAGCTACAAAATTTTAACATGAAATATATTTTACAACAAACATTAAACATATTGTCTTATAAATCTATGAAAATGTTATCATACATATACTGTAAGTTCAGAAAATAATGAAAAAAATGTTAATTTCTTCTGATGTAAGTTAAAAAAATGATTATGATGGGTGGGAATATAGCTTAGTATTCAAAGAACGTATGTCTGAATTTTAATGAAAACATTATATTATATTAAATGTCAATTTAAAAAAAATTAAAGATGTATTAAATACGAATTTTATGTGTTTCTATAATTTTCTAATGTCTATATTATAATCTACGTATAGTACATTCCAAAACATATCTTTTATCATCAAGTTTCATACTTTGGATTAAATTCACAATACTATATTGTGGAATGTTAATAAACAAAAAAACTTTATAGTGTCTTAAGTTAATTTTTTATTACATATTTCTTAATTACTTTTGTTTTTTCTCCTCTTTATCACCAATTTTTAACTATAAATATTTGATGTTAAACAACAAAATATTCCCACTTTCTTCCATTACACTTAATTTTATCTGATACTTTTTGATTTACTCAAGGATTTTCTGCATATCTTCATAAAAATCTTTTGTTTTGTGTCATAAATATACCTTGATAACAAAGTTCAATTTTTTCTTCAAATTTTATTTGCATAACATCAATCTGAAAATTACACATTCATTCTTCAGATAAATCGAATGAGCTCATTGCTATAAATTAATTTGTTGAGCATAATTCTTGCCTTATTCTTATAAATCGCAGCAAGGTTTTCATTAAATACTGTTTTTCCTTTCATCTTTGATTTTGCTATAAGTTTTTCACAATTTTTTACATTTTAAGCAAATTTTATATCCACTCTCTTTCTTATATTTTTCATTGCAGTTCCAAAGTATGAATTGCTTATACACTTCCCTAAATATTTTTCAGAATAATTTTTCACTTCATTTTATTACTCATGTCTATATACTTTAGAAGCCAGTCAGGTTATTTAAATTTTAAAAAAAAATTCTGTTTTATTCATTACAAGAGATAAATATTATTTAAAACTTCTATCATAAACTTCATAAATTTTGTCGTTCAATGTTGTTACCAACTTTTTTCTTTTAGTCTCATGCGCAACTTTATTTTCAGTAGCTAATCGTATAACTGTATGTCCATTATGTAAACTTTTTGCACATTGTAAATATACTTCAAAATATATACATATTCTCAATTATCAGCAATTCCACCTCTTAAGAAAAAAATAATTTGGATCATTCCATTCAAAATTGTGTTATGGAAAAACTGATTCACAACCTACTCATGCTGATTATTTGCATATAAATATGTAAAATAATTTGATTTCTTACTTGAATCATAACGTTTCAAATATATATTATTTTCTTTGACATACCTTTTACGACTTTCAGAACTACTTCATCCAATTCCTATAAAATAATTGAAATCATAACATAATCATCTAATAATTGTAATTTTTAAGAACAAATCCCAACATAATCTGGGCACTGTAGAACACTAAGTAGGAACTTCATGATTAGCTATTATACAAGTTTTTCTAGAATTTTCAAAAACATCAGGTATCGACAAAACATCAGTTTGAAGATATAAATCACGAAATTCAACCAAAATTTACTTTCAGTAATTATATCATGATGAAAAACTCGTTTATTTGCGAATAATGACATCTGTATTAGAAACAGTGATTTCAGAATTTAAGTAACCTATTTCTTCACCTTCTTCCTTCACAAATACATTCATACAATTTGATCCTTGATAGATATATATAAGTGGATTTCTACAATGTTCATTCGTATATTTAATCTCATAACAAAAACAAGTTAGTTCATGTTTCTGATATTTCATTGTCTGTGATCAGGTTGACAGTTATCTTCATTTACAAGTAGAAGATCAGTATCAATAAAAATGGAATTTAAATTCATGGTTGATATTTTTAACACTTATGTATGAATTTTTAACTAACAATTCAAACATAATGAGTTACTAACTGAAAATTTGGTACATGTGTTCCTAATTTTTCTTTATTACTAAACTGCAATAAATACATTTCAAGATAAATTTCACTTATGTATGTCATGTTAATTGTGCCAAAACTAATTTAGGAGAATTTTTTTTCAACAATAATATGAAATATTTTCATCTTTAAAATATAATAAGTTAATATAATTATTTTGTTTAAATTTAGTTATTTTCAATGGAAATACTTAACATTTTTTATCAAATGAATAAAAATTGATAGATATATTTATGTTAGTATCGTTTTTGGAAATTTTGCGGTACTTTAAATTTGTCAAGCTTCTGATCGAAATCTACTCCAAAATTCTTCCATTTTTCAACTGTCTCAGCAATTTTGTTATGGAGTATCATACGGATTCTGAAGGTCACAGAAACATTTGTTTTTTCACTTTTACTGATTGAGGTGATGCAGAGGTTTTCTCACTGGACTGGCATTCAGGAGGATGACAGCTAAAACCTGCATCTGGCCACCTAGATTTTGGTTTTCTGTGATTTCCCTAAACTGCCCCAGGCATATGCCAGGTTGGTTCCTTTGAAAGGAGGTGGCCAATTTTTGTTCTGTGTCCTTGACACAACATGAAGTTGTGTTCCAACATTAATGATTTCACTATAGATGGGACATTAAACCTCATTTCCTTCCTTTCCTTACTCTTGATAATAATTTCTTACATTAAGTAAAAATTATTATTTTAATTTTCTTCTGTAAATTCAATATACGATGAACCTCTTCATGGAATAAATTTATTTATCGCTCATAGTAATACAATAATTCGATCTAAACTACAGCCAGAAACTCAAGATTGAAATTCAAACATTTTCATACAATTTTTTCCCTGTTTTTGTAACATTTAGTCAAATGTATATCATTCTTGATTGTATAATTATGTGTTTGAATTTAAATTCAACTGGTTTTTCATAATGTGATGATTTCATCTCACAGTTTCAAATTTTTTTATTTCATAGCATACAAAAAGGAATCTGGTTAAAGGAAATTATGATGGGCTTTTATGTCAACAGTTTGTGATCTCTTTTCAAATGCTTTATTAACTAGAACCTGATTAACTATTCTTCTTTATCTTTATTTGTCAAACACAGCAGTAGAAAGTGGAAAGATGTCATTCAGTTGTTTTTAGTTAAATTATTTTTAAATATTTCATCATCATTTTCAGATTCAAAATATCATGATTATTTCCATATACTTGTCTTCATATTATGATGTTTAATTACAATAGTAATTAAATAACCTTATCTCAATTGACTATATCCAGTTAAATTATTTCTTATACAATTATCACGAAATTGAGAAAATGGGATCTGTCCAACGTTTGTCACCATTTATAAGGGAAAAAATTTATAAGGCAACAGAAATAAAAAGACATTTACAATTAATCAAATACAGAAAAGTAGAACTCAAAAGAGAAAAATTGTTATGTATTAATTGAATATAAAGTAAAGGTAAATGTAATGCAATTCAAGACAAAGAAAAATTTAGTGTAATACTCTGTTATTTGATTCAAGCTGATTCTTGATTAACTGATTTATTTATTATTTATAAGAGAACAAATTTTATCAGAAAAATAAAAGTATCAATTAAGAATTCATTATCAATTTTTAAAAACAATGTTCACTAGGTTCAAGATGATTTTTATCAAAAATTTATTATTATAAAATACAGTTTTAAAATTTGCTTCAAAATGTATCGTTAGGTAATGTATTGAAGCTAAACTAATCAAAATTTGTTATTTCTTGATGAGTCAAACGTTTATTTGTTAACTCTGGTGAATCTGAAGTTAATTCTGATATTCTGATTGTTATATTCCCAATATAATTTTTACATCTGTTTGTATGTTTGACTTTAGATGTTGTATTTGAACAAAAACAATGAAATTTTTAATTATTTGGTAATTAATACCTTTCTGTGTTTTCTTATCATGCACAGATCGGTTGTAATTTTCATTTGACAGCAAAATCTTGTAATGTTCATCATTGGAAACATGACTGAATGTCACTTGCAATAACATTTAGAAATATATTTCCCAGATACACATAGAATTCCTTCACTATTAGAAAGTTTTTTATAATACTTGTTAAAACATTGTCTACATGTTGTCCTATAGTCGTTGTTTGTGTGTTTGTGCAATTTAAAATTCAGCAGTTGTTTTAGCAAATTTGCACTATTTACACTTGATAGTTTTCATGCAGTCTGAGGATTGTTTTGGCAGTTACTTGACAGTTTCCATTCATATGATATACAATATAAGAAAATGAGTCACCTACAGCTGTCCTTATGTTCTCATTTATTGTGTAGCTACTAGTTTTGGTGGTTCAGTGTACCATTTTCAGGTCTTAGTTGATGCTGAAGGGGTTGTAACAATTCATAAATAAGATGCATGAAGATGGTGCACTGAAGTACTGAAACTAGTAGCTGCACAATAAATAACAACATAAGGATGGCTGTAGGACTTTTATTTTCTTTTAGAAGTGAGTAGTCGTAGTCTCCCATATGTCCTGGCGCAAGTATGGACACACAAAAAAAGAAATATTTCCACAAGAAATATGGAATTTCGAGTCATAATATAATTATTTGGAAGCTTATATTTCATTTCATGATTTTAAATGACTTTCGCAATCAAAAGAAAATACTGATATACTGTAAATCCATATAATTTTATTACATATTGTTCTACTTATATCACAAACATAGCATCTATAAAATTATTGTAGCAACACAAAATATGACAATGAAATTGTGTGCTACATTCAAAATAAAATACCAGCTGATATAGTTTTGTATTAAATTATAAGTGATAAAAAGAATTTAGTATATGACATACAACACAGAATATTATCTGAGAATTCTTATTTTTTTCTTAATTTTCTGCATTTTTTAAATCTATCATGTCCTCTTAATCTTTTTAGATTAATAGATTGTTTAATAAAATTAATGAGCTGGACATAGCTGTTGTATGTAATATTAGTGGATGCAATTATCTGAATACAAAAAATGGAGAAAAAATTGTTATGGAGCTCAATAGCAAGATAAAAATTTTTGTCAAAGAATTATCTGAAACTAATAAATGGATGGGTTTTAAAATTTTTTGAAGATAAAAATATTAATCTCGGATTTAAGGAAGGAAAATGTAAGGAGGTTATAAAAATATCATCATTTGCACCAAAGATTTATCATTATAGCCAACAAGTGGTGGTCTGAAATTCTTGAGGGAAACTTATCTTCTGAAATCTGAAAAGAAATTATGAAGTAATAAAAAGCCTTGGAAGGCTGTACCTTTCATATAGCATGAAAAAGTTTATCATCGCATTAATGAATGAGCTGAAGGCATAAAATCGTCTCTTGTTATTCGTATGTGAGACATTAGTGAAAGCCTTATGGGTACTCAGTATTACGATCTTCAAAAATTATACATTCACTTGAGTTGATGGAAGGAGCGAAACAGAAATAAATACACAAGATTTTTTCAGTCTCTCTAATTTTCCAGTGTTCTGAAGACTGGCAAGGGGTGCATATCCATGGTGTCTATAATACACATGAAACAACATTTGTGTGGTACATACTTGTATGTTCTACTGACTTCTCAAAATTTTCTCATGAGCCACAAGGGACCATGCAAAAAAGTGTTGTTGGAATTTTTCACATAAATAATAACTTTTTTATCAGCTATATCTGTTGGAAGAAGAATATAGGAAGTAACTACACATAACAGATCATAAACATACATGCAAATGTCCAAGCATAGAACACCGTTGCCACTTTCCCAGACACTCATTCTTAAGGTCCATTGAATCAAGTCTGTATCTTCTGTTTGAGAGATCTTTCATATCACTTAGCTGGCAGCCAGCCCTGTGATGTCACACCAAACTGCACCAGTAAATGTATGAGCACTGTAACAATGATACCATTTTTCATGACTGCGAAGTGGCAGTATAACATAGTATTACAGTTTATAGCGTGATATCAAATATTATTAAGGATCTAGGAAATTTCCCCTTCCAAAACATGTTGACATGCACTGCAAAACAGGAATGAATCTTGATTATCCTCTCCAGCTGCCTGGGTATGGTTTACAAGCACTCTCTACTTGTGTCTATCCATGTACTATTCTTCTCTTCGGCTTATATTACACCTGACTCCTCTTTTCCTTATGTTCTCTTTCATTTAGTCCAGCCATTCCCTCCTTCGTCTTCCAGTCAGTCTTCTACCAATAACATCCATGTACAGATATTGTTTGGCTATCCTTCGCTCATCCATTTGTTTTAGATGGTCAAATCATCTCAGACGGGCTCTTGCCACTTTTTATATCAAGGTTGTGTATACTACACCTTATTCTCTTATTTTCTCTTTTTTCAATGCCCAGTTGAGTTCTGGATTCAGGCATGTAAGAGCATAGTGAAAGCACTCATAATTTTTCAAGCAAAAAAGACTGCAGGCTAAGGTATTCACGTTACCTGGAAATATAAAATCTTTACAATCTTGTGTTGATAAACCTAGCTTGTGCTGTATAACAGCAGAAACAATATTGAAACTTGGATTTAATAATATACTGTACAGTTGTTTTGACATCAGAATTGAGCACATGTAGTTAGTAATTATCGGTGGTTAGGTCTTTAACAGAAGACTGTTTCAATCCTTTTGATCTGCACATTATACCTACTGATTCAGTCGCAAGTGCATACATTTTAATTCAAAGACAGACTAACTCAGTAATAGATTCACCATTTACCTCAACTTGATGTGCCCGCATGGGCATGTCCCCCTGTGTCTGTGCTTTGCTGAGAATCTAGTAATGTCACGATATTATAACTAGTATGTATGAACAGACTAATTTTTTCGATTGCTCTGATGACATCACTTGTATAGTGGTGTATGTATGTCATATATTAAATTCCACTGAGCAAAGAAGAAACTATTGTAAACATCTATCAAGGAGAGAAATGTGCTCACAGCTTTCTGCATCAAGGATGGAAGGGCATGGTAGCAGAGGAGCGTAAGACCGTAGACAGGGAATGCTGTTGAAAAAATAGCTGCTATGAATTATGTAACCGAATTCACCAATGCACAGTGCTGCATATATTCTAATTGCTTGCCATTTTTAAAATGCCTTTCCAGTCTCCTACCACGCAGTTAGCATATGCAATTATAGTTAAGTATTCACCCATCTATAACTGTTATTAGGGTTTTGTGTAGAGTTATACTTACAGTTCTTTTGTTACTATTACAGCAGTAATAGAGGAGTTCAAAGCAGCAGCAGGTCATAAGATACCATTGCACAGCTCTTACTGGCTATATTTGCATCTTGGCAATGACGTGGGCTGTAAGTATTTGAAAAAATACTGACCATGGTACTAAGCGTTTAATTTTCTTTATTTACTATTTTTTCACAGCACAATGAGATAGGAGTGCTGATACAATGTGATTGAGAGACATATCTGTTGTTTTTGTAGTGTTCTAGAAATAGTAATGAGAGTATTGTCTGCAATCATGTAATAATAAACAATTATAGCTTGAATAAATATGTATGATTTCAAGGAAAGTGCCGGTCCTCACAATAGTCAGGAGGAATATTGTAAATAAATATGTTACACACACTTTCAGTTTAACTTTTTAAATGTGTGGCATGCTGCCTCTGGCTCTGAAGCGCTTATCAGCCATGCAGTGTTTATTAAACACGTAACTGCAGCCATTTAGCTACAATATAGCAGGTCAGCAACTGGAAGCAGTTAATTCCATAAATTATCTGGGAGTAGGCATTAGGAGTGATTTAAAATGGAATGACCATGTAAAACTAATCGTCGGTAAAGCAGATGCCAGACTGAGATTCAGTGGAAGAATCTTAAGGAAATGCAGTCCGAAAACAAAGGAAGTAGGTTACAGTACACTTGTTCGCCCACTGCTTGAATACTGCTCACCAGTGTGGGATCCGTACCAGATATGGTTGATGGAAGAAATAGAGAAGATCCAATGGAGAGCAGCGCGCTTCTTTACAGGATGATTTAGTAATCGTGAAAGCGTTATGGAGATGATAGATAAATTCCAGTGGAAGACCCTGCAAGATAGACGCTCATTAACTCGGTACGGGCTTTTGTTGAAGTTTCGACAACATACCTTCACCGAGGAGTCAAGCAGTATATTGCTCCCTCCTACGCATATCTCGCGAAGAGAACATGAGGATAAAATCAGAGAGATTAGAGCCCACACAGAGGCATACCGACAATCTTTCTTTCCGCGAACAATACGAAACTGGAATAGAAGGGAGAACCGATAGAGGTACTCAAGGTACCCTCCGCCGCACACCGTCAGGTGGCTTGCGGGGTATGGATGTAAATGTAGATGTAAATGTAGAATACTTTCCTAAACGTCTTAACTGCATGAACACAGTCACAGATTACTGTACCAAATACAGTTACTGCAGTAGAAGTCACGAATATATTTACAGCGATCGGTAAATAATTCACCCACTTTTGAGAGAAACGTCATAGGGCAAGGATGTAAAGATGTATATTAACACTACCTACTTTGAGGCATTGTAAGTACTAATGTCGATAGTGATGAACATGGAAAATAAGCAAATAAGCTTAACTGATAATGTCTGTTTCCTTGTAGGCAAGCTGAGGTCTTTCCAGCAACAGCCACCTGATGTGAAAGTAATGCTGTTTAATCAAACCTGCTATTTGTACACCAGTGGGTGTAAGCGTGTCATAATCGGTATGATTTCGAATAGGGAGCTCAGCCCAGTGATAGTACTTGAAAACCATCGATTTAGTGACTTCAAAATAAGGTTATCCATGGATGAATGGCATCGACTACGTGATGTGTCAATGCAGGCTTCAGCCTTGTTCCAATGAAACATTCTCTCCATCGGTGATACCGGATGAACAATCTCTGTAGTGGATTTCCCTGGTACTGTTAAAATATTTAACAATAGAGAGTGTATACACCTGCAGAAGCAGACTTTTAAGAGTTTAATGAATGCCAGCTATGCAGTACAGCAGGAGCTAGTGTGTCGACAAACGTTTCAGTCATATATCTACCAATTCTGTGACACAATCTGCACTAATCTGCTGGAGCTAGCTCGCCAAACTCTCTACTTATTTGAAGAAACCATGGTTCAACTCTATCCTGCATGTTGTACATCGATGGAAGTGAAAGTGTGTCATTCGAAACTACCAGATGTGGGCACAGAATTATGATCTCATTTAAGTTTGTTTATGTACTGAGCTATATGTAAGAGTTTATTAAAAAAACTGCATCCCAATGTAAGTGAACAGTTACCACCAAGACTGAGTGGGCGAGACAGCCTAACCGCAAGCATCTTGCAGTAATCGACATGTTCTGCAAAGATGATGTTGGAAACTGGAAGAATAGGATCATTACTTCCCAACAGCAGACATGCTTTGATTGTTGAGCATTAGGTTGTGGGGAAAATAATCTTGTTCTACCATTGTTGATGTATCCTGATGAAGTCCACTTCGAGCATGTATTTATTTTTTTCAAAAATTCTGTTCTAGCCAAAAAAATAGGCTATCGCCAGAGATTTTGCATGCTGTTGAGAGAGTAACATACCAAACGTTAAGCGAAAGTAGTGATATTCCACTGACTGAAAAAGTAAAGCCAAACAGCGTATTCATATTTGACGATGTTTCAGTGGAAAAATCAGCCAGAAATCCGGAGATATTTCTGCTTTTTCGTCATACGCAAATCAATATATTTTATTTGAGCCAGACATACTCAAGAATCCCGAAGAAGCTGGACCATGATAATGTGAACCTTATTATCGCTTACAATCAGTTCAGTCTGAGTTTAAAGCATATTTGCCAAGCAAATGAAGGAACCGACAAGTCATCCAATAAATTGGTTACCACATGCGGAAGTTGCTGGAATAAATCACAGTCGGTTAAAACGAGGAAATTGGATGAGGGCTAGTATAGACGAAACTTCGAGAGATTCTGCATAAAACGTGGTGTATCGAAACGTTACTCTGGGAAAAAACGTATATTTGCACACTTGTTGCACACTCGTTCAGCACGTGCAAAGCGCATGCGTCCATATGTTGATAGAAAAATGGAGGCAATCAATGTCAAATGAATGGAATTGGAAAGTATTATCATGGTGAGAGCTACAAATGACGGCGTTGATTGCTGGAATATAGTACTGTGAACTAAATGTCAATGAGAAAATTGAAGAAGTCAACACAAAACTAACAGATATGCGTGGATATATCAAGGTGATAGCTAAGGCACTTAACTACCACCATCGCCAGTGGTCTCAAAGTGCACGGCGTCCATAATTAAAGTTCCAGTTTCAAAACGCTATAGAAAGAGAACTATTGGTCTGAATGATATCAAATTTTGAACAGCATATTACTGGCACAGGGGGAAACGTCACAAGAAAAAGTGAAAACTTGACCCATAGATGGCGCTGGAAGCATCAGAATATGCACAACAAAAGACGCACGGCATACGTCTTTTCGTCAGTTGGCGTTCGAGACGTCCAACGTATTGTCTCCATGAAGGGTCACGATTTGCTGGTAAAGCTCTTTTACAAGAACGGTGACTGCGCTAGCAGCCCTGCAGAAGTTCCGGACACTCAGAGATATGAAAAAAGGTATTGGTCTGATGTCTGGTAAGGGTATGGAGAAAGTGATTACAAAATTCGAAAAGACAGTTTCTTTCGAACTGCAACGTGGCACAGGGAGGAAAGCAGTTGATCTGAAGTCTGTCGAAGACGTGGCCAGAGCATCAGAGGATGGGTCGAGCGGTGTTATGCAAACATGCAGTGCACGAGAAATTGCCCAAATGTTGGACACACCTGCAAGAATGGTGCATAAAATCCTACGAAACATCCTGCATTGCTATCCACACAGAATCACCCATGTTCAGGAGCTGCTTCCTGCAGACCTGCCAACAAGACAAAAGTTCGCTCTGGAATTTCTTACTCGCATGGAAGTGGATAATGAATGGCAATGGAACACTATGTGGGCAGACAAAGCCCATTTTCATCTCCAAGGACATGTCAGTACGCAGAATTGCAGAATATGGACAACGAAAAGCCCGCATGCATCACTACATTCTTCAAAAGTGACTGCGTGATGCTGGTTGACGGCATCGTTTATCGTAGGCTGCATTTTTTCGAGGAGGTGAGTCGTGCGAGTCCTATCACCTGTACCGTCATTGGTAAATGTTATGAGAGTCTTTCGCGCACCAACATCATTCCAACCATTCAACAGCGCAGGAGTGTGGGTAGGATCATTTTTATGCAAGATGGCGCTCCTTTGCACATTGCACAGCCAGTGAAGTTTCTGCTGCAGAGGCATTTCGGAAATGCTACAATTATCAGCCGTCATATTTCTACAGTCTGGCGGTTATGATGTGTTCCAGTACTCCAATTACCAACGTAGCTGAAATGAAGGCACACTTTGCCCAACGGATTCTGAACGTGACCTCAGACTCTCAGATCAGTTGTGGAACATGATGTTTCTCGAGTCCAGCTGATGACAGAAAGCTGTGGGCAGCACACTGAACGTGTCTTGCATCAGTCTCACGACGATTCTAAACCGATATAATTTTGATTTTTATGGGGTTTTTGCCCCAGGGCAATTAAAAATCAATTTTTCCCATTCAATGTGGTACGACCTTGCCATGCTCCATGGGCTTACCTAACTCACAGAGCCAGAACTGTTGACCACCTAACCTGTGCAGTCACTCACACTGAACAGAACGGCCGGCCTGAGTGGCCGTGCGGTTCTAGGCGCTACAGTTTGGAGCCGAGCGACAGTTCCGGTAGCAGGTTCGAAACCTGCCTCGGACATGGATGTGTGTGATGTGCTTAGGTTAGTTAGGTTTAATTAGTTCTAAGTTCTAGGCGACTGATGACCTCAGAAGTTAAGTCGCATAGTGCTCAGAGCCATTTTTGAACAGAACGGATGGTGGAATTTGCAACTCAAACCATAGCCGTCTTATTGCGATTCATCTATCACTTGTAGACAACCTCAATTACGTTAAGACGCTCACAGGGCCATGTATTAAAAAAATTTCGGTGATGTTTTTGTTCCATGACGTTTCGCACTGCGTCAAACACAAGCTTTTGAAACTTGAAGTCATTCCGAGCAGTGGTACTCTTTTTAGAGCACCCAATGTGTTTAACTGAGAATAGAGTAGGATAAGGAATTTGAATGAATGCCAGGTTTGATAGAGCTAATATAGTTAGAAACTTCGAACGTCAATAGCATACCTCGGAAGAGATAAAAGCGCATGGTCAAACATTACGCACGAATAACGCACGTATGACCTCAAGAGGACGAATGAAAGCCCCAAAGAAAATAATTAAACTAGCGTTAGGAGTTCCACAAAGCTCAGGTAAATGGGTTAAAGTTGAGCGTAAAAGACTGAGCAATTTACCTCTGGAGTATATACACTCCTGGAAATGGAAAAAAGAACACATTGACACCGGTGTGTCAGACCCACCATACTTGCTCCGGACACTGCGAGAGGGCTGTACAAGCAATGATCACACGCACGGCACAGCGGACACACCAGGAACCGCGGTGTTGGCCGTCGAATGGCGCTAGCTGCGCAGCATTTGTGCACCGCCGCCTTCAGTGTCAGCCAGTTTGCCGTGGCATACGGAGCTCCATCGCAGTCTTTAACACTGGTAGCAAGCCGCGACAGCGTGGACGTGAACCGTATGTGCAGTTGACGGACTTTGAGCGAGGGCGTATAGTGGGCATGCGGGAGGCCGGGTGGACGTACCGCCGAATTGCTCAACACGTGGGGCGTGAGGTCTCCACAGTACATCGATGTTGTCGCCAGTGGTCGGCGGAAGGTGCACGTACCCGTCGACCTGGGACCGGACCGCAGCGACGCACGGATGCAAGCCAAGACCGTACGATCCTACGCAGTGCCGTAGGGGACCGCACCGCCACTTCCCAGCAAATTAGGGACACTGTTGCTCCTGGGGTATCGCCGAGGACCATTCGCAACCGTCTCCATGAAGCTGCGCTACGGTCCCGCACACTGTTAGGCCGTCTTCCGCTCACGCCCCAACATCGTGCAGCCCGCCTCCAGTGGTGTTGCGACAGGCGTGAATGGAGGGACGAATGGAGACGTGTCGTCTTCAGCGATGAGAGTCGCTTCTGCCTTGGTGCCAATGATGGTCGTATGCGTGTTTGGCGCCGTGCAGGTGAGCGCCACAATCAGGACTGCATACGACCGAGGCACACAGGGCCAACACCCGGCATCATGGTGTGGGGAGCGATCTCCTACACTGGCCATACACCTCTGGTGATCGTCGAGAGGACACTGGATAGTGCACGGTACATCCAAACCGTCATCGAACCGATCGTTCTACCATTCCTAGACCGGCAAGGGAACTTGCTGTTCCAACAGGACAATGCACGTCCGCATGTATCCCGTGCCACCCAACGTGCTCTAGAAGGTGTAAGTCAACTACCCTGGCCAACAGGATCTCCGGATCTGTCCCCCATTGAGCATGTTTGGGACTGGATGAAGCGTCGTCTCACGCGGTCTGCACGTCCAGCACGAACGCTGGTCCAACTGAGGCGCCAGGTGGAAATGGCATGGCAAGCTGTTCCACAGGACTACATCCAGCATCTCTACGATCGTCTCCATGGGAGAATAGCAGCGTGCATTGCTGCGAAAGGTGGATATACACTGTACTAGTGCCGACATTGTGCATGCTCTGTTGCCTGTGTCTATGTGCCTGTGGTGCTGTCAGTGTGATCATGTGATGTATCTGACCCCAGGAATGTGTCAATAAAGTTTCCCCTTCCTGGGACAATGAATTCACGGTGTTCTTATTTCAATTTTCAGGAGTGTATATTAGAATGACACACATGAAATTACTGAACCGATTACGACTACTTGCAGCATCAGCTAATACAGGTCATATGAACGAAATCGTATCAGCCTTATCAGAGCATTGGGAAAGAGGCACCACTGAGTATTTATGGAGACGGTCGTTCAAAATGGTTCAAATGGCTCTGAGCACTATGGGACTTAACATCTGAAGTCATCAGACCACTAGACTTAGAACAACTTAATCCTAACTAACCTAAGGACAGAACACACATTCATTCCCGAGGCAGGATTCGAATCTGCGACTGTAGCAGGAGCGCGGTTCCGGACTGAATCGCCTAGAACCGCTCGGCCGGCAGACGGTTGCTCATGAGCTTCATAGGCCAGCATTCAGAACATTGCCCCGCAGACATGTGATAATACGAGAATTGGATTATTTATGGCAGGCTGATCTCATGGATAAGCGATACTAGTAGTGATCAAATAAAGGTTTCAAGTATATTCTATTGGTCACAGATACATATTCCAATTTCACTTTGACTCTGCCTATGAAGGTAAAGATGGGGAAGGAGATAGCGGAGTACTTTGAACAATTAATGCAGATTGGAACGAATCCCTGTCCTGACAACTTTCAAATATACCATGGAGGTGCATTTTACAATAGGCATTAAAAAGTGGTGATGGAACGATGTGGGATACACAACTGCTCAGTGTTCAATAGTATTGTTGAAAGGTTGAAAAGAGAATTAAAAACGAGATCTGGAAGAGTCATAAAAATGGATAAACAGTCTACTACAAATCTTTGACGAGTATAATCGCACTACCCCTATAATTAAGAAGAGACCAATTGAGTTTGAAAATGAGCTTCTAATTAAAGTATGCAGTCGTATTAAGACTGTAGATCCACAGAAACAGAAGTTCAAGGTGGTTTAATACGTATTTCGAAATACAGGAAAATCGCATTTGAGAAGTCTTACCTACTGAATTGGTTAACGGAGATATTTACAGTTTCCAAAGTGCAGCACACAAGTCCGAGACCATACATCTTAAACCACAGTGACTGTGAAGGAACTGCAGGGAGTTTTTACATAGAGAAATCTCAGAAAAGTTCTGAACCAGGCGTGTTTCTCGCAGAGTGGGTCGTAAGATGTCGAGGCAGCAAGGTATCAGTGAAATTCCTCGGCTCCTCATCAACGCACGACTGTTGGGTGAAGTCTCGAAATGAAATTTGCTATATAACAGGACATGCAAATCTCAAACTACTCAGTAGCGTGACGTGAGTGCTACGAAACGGTCAACGGAGGTTGGGATGGTATTATCGAGAATCTATCAGTTAAACCTCATATCTCTAGATACCAATTTTGGGGACCTCGAACGAAGTGGAAAAAGGGCCTAGCTTATTGCTGTAAGGGAATTAATATCCTGGACGACGCGTTTAAGGAGCACAATACCGCTTACACTACAAATAAAAATCGTCGCCTTGCAGACTAAATATTAGCTCATAAACCGCCGAGGCGCATGTGTAAGCGAGCACAAGAAGCAGCTTGGCATTGCAGCTTGCTGATGGGCGCCACCTCAGCGAGCAATATACGCTACTGCAGCTGCACTGACTGCTGGCTCTGGAAGACTCATATCAGTCACTGTTACACCACTCCTACTAGAACGACGTGAGAACCTACGAGTCGGCTTCATATTAGGTGCACAGCAAGCTCTCTCCAAGAAGTGATAGCAACAGCAGCCATGGTACGTGTATCCCCAGCCAGATGTTGAAATAAATCTTAGGTTTGGTGATCGCGTAACAGAAAGACGTTACCCGTAACTTGTAGTAGCTATATTGACATCAGTACTGTGTCTTTTTAATGTGGGTTTCCACCACACGCCTCTGCTGATCCCTTACCACAAAGGCAGTACGATATGACATCTGTCTCTCCAGACCGATGCTGTCAGCTTTAGCAGAAGTTGGGTGTTCTCCATTTTCTACATCTACATCTAGATCTACATTTATACTGCGCAAGCCACCCAACGGTGTGTGGCGGAGGGCACTTTACGTGCCACTGTCATTACCTCCCTTTCCTGTTCCAGTTGCGTATGGTTCGCGGGAAGAACGACAGTCTGAAAGCCTCCGTGCACGCTCTAATTACTCTAATTTTACATTCGTGATCTCCTCGGGAGGTATAAGTTGGGGGAAGCAATATATTCGATACCTCATCCAGAAACACACCCTCTCGAAACCTGGCGAGCATGCTACACCGCGATGCAGAGCGCCTCTCTTGCAGAGTCTGCCACTTGAGTTTGTTAAACATCTCCGTAACGCTATCACGGTTACCAAATAACCCTGTGACGAAACGCGCCGCTCTTCTTTGGATCTTCTCTATCTCCTCCGTCAACCCGATCTGGTACGGATCCCACACTGATGAGCAATACTCAAGTATAGGTCGAACGAGTGTTTTGTAAGCCACCTCCTTTGTTGATGGACTACATTTTCTAATGACTCTCCCAATGAATCTCAACCTGGTACCCGCCTTACCAACAATTAATTTTATATGTTCATTCCACTTCAAATCGTTCCGCACACATACTCCCATATTTTACAGAAGTAACTGCTACCAGTGTTTGTTCCGTTATCATATAATCATACAATAAAGGATACTTCGTTCTATGTATTCGCAACACATTACATTTGTCTATGTTAAGGGTCAGTTGCCACTCCCTGCACCAAGTGCCTATCCGCTGCAGATCTTCCTGCATTTCGCTAAAATTTTCTAATGCTGCAACTTCTCTGTATACTACAGCATCATCCGCGAAAAGCCGCATGGAACATCCGACACTATCTACTAGGTCATTTATATATATATATATATATAATATATATATATATATTGTGAAACGCAATGGTCCCATAACACTCCCCTGTGGCACGCCAGAGGTTACTTTAACGTCTGTAGACGTCTCTCCATTGATAACAACATGCTGTGTTCTGTTTGCTAAAAACTCTTCAGTCCAGTCACACTGCTGGTCTGATATTCCGTAGGCTCTTACTTTGTTTATCAGGCGACAGTGCGGAACTGTATCTAACGCCTTCCGGATGTCAAGGAAAATAGCATCTACCTGGGAGCCTGTATCTAAAATTTTCTGGGTCTCATGAACAAATAAAGCGAGTTGGGTCTCACACGATCGCTTTTTCCGGAATCCATGTTGATTCCTACAGAGTAAATTCTGGGTTTCCAAAACGAACATGATACTCGAGCAAAAAACATGTTCTAAAATTCTACAACACATCGACGTCAGAGATATAGGTCTATAGTTTTGCGCATCTGCTCGACGAACCTTCTTGAAGTTGGGGCTACCTGTGCTCTTTTCCAATCATTTGGAACCCTCCGTTCCTCTAGAGACTTGCGGTACACGGCTGTTAGAAGGGGGACAAGTTCTTTCACGTACACTGTGTAGAATCGAATTGGTATTCCGTCAGGTCCAGTGGACTTTCCTCTGTTGAGTGATTCCAGTTGCTTTTCTATTCCTTGGACACTTATTTCGATGTCAGGCATTTTTTCGTTTGTGCGAGGATTTAGAGAAGGAACTGCAGTGCGGTCTTCCTCTGTGAAACAGCTTTGGAAAAAGGTGTTTAGTATTTCAGCTTTACGCGTGTCATCTTCTGTTTCAATGCCTTCATGAGCCCGGAGTGTCTGGATATGCTGTTTCGAGCCACTTACTGATTTAACGTAAGACCAGAACTTCCTAGGATTTTCTGTCAAGTCGGTACATAGAATTTTATTTTCGAATTCACTGAACGCTTCACGCATAGCCCTCCTTACGCTAACTTTTTCATCGTTTAGCTTCTGTTTGTCTGAGAGGTTTTGGCTGCGTTTAAACTTGGAGTGAAGCTCTCTTTGCTTTCGCAGTAGTTTCCTAACTTTGTTGTTGTACCACGATGGGTTTTTCCCGGCCCTCACACTTTTACTTGGCATGTACCTGTCTAAAACTTTTTCCATAAACACTCAACATTGTCAGTGTCGGAACAGAAATTTTCGTTTTGATCTGTTAGGTAGTCTGAAATCTGCCTTCTATTACTCTTGCTAAACAGATAAACCTTCCTCCCTTTTTTTATATTCCTATTAACTTCCATATTCAGGGATGCTGTAACGGCCTTATGATCACTGATTCCCTGTTCTGCACATACAGAGTCGAAAAGTTCGGGTCTGTTTGTTATCAGTAGGTCCAAGATGTTATCTCCACGAGTCGGTTCTCTGTTTAATTGCTCGAGGTAATTTCGGATAGTGCACTCAGTATAATGTCACTCGATGCTCTGTCCCTACCACCCGTCCTAAACATCTGAGTGTCCCAGTCTATATCTGGTAAATTGAAATCTCCACCTAAGGCTATAACATGCTGAGAAAATTTATGTGAAATGTATTCCAAATTTTCTCTCAGTTGTTCTGCCACTAATGCTGCTGAGTCGGGATGTCGGTAAAAGGAGCTAATTATTAACCTAGCTCGGTTGTTACACATTTACAGACTATCTGTTTGAGTCTCGTTGGGCTATTTTTCACTAATGATCGAGCAACGACAGATGGGTGCTGATGAAGAGGAATCTGGGGTGGGTGTCAAGCGTTTATACACTCCTGGAAATTGAAATAAGAACACCGGGAATTCATTATCCCAGGAAGGGGAAACTTTATTGACACATTCCTGGGGTCCGATACATCACATAATCACACTGACAGTACCACAGGCACATAGACACAGGCAACAGAGCATGCACAATGTCGGCACTAGTACAGTGTATATCCACCTTTCGCAGCAATGCAGGCTGCTATTCTCCCATGGAGACGATCGTAGAGATGCTGGATGTAGTCCTGTGGAACGGCTTGCCATGCCATTTCCACCTGGCGCCTCAGTCGGACCAGCGTTCGTGCTGGACGTGCAGACCGCATGAGACGACGCTTCATCCAGTCCCAAACATGCTCAATGGGGGACAGATCCGGAGATCCTGCTGGCCAGGGTAGTTGACTTACACCTTCTAGAGCACGTTGGGTGGCACGGGATACATGCGGACGTGCATTGTCCTGTTGGAACAGCAAGTTCCCTTGCCGGTCTAGGAATGGTAGAACGATGGGTTCGATGACAGTTTGGATGTACCATGCACTATTCAGTGTCCCCTCGACGATCACCAGAGGTGTACGGCCAGTGTAGGAGATCGCTCCCCACACCATGATGCCGGGTGTTGGCCCTGTGTGCCTCGGTCGTATGCAGTCCTGATTGTGGCGCTCACCTGCACGGCGCCAAACACGCATACGACCATCATTGGCACCAAGGCAGAAGCGACTCTCATCGCTGAAGACGACACGTCTCCATTCGTCCCTCCATTCACGCCTGTCGCGACACCACTGGAGGCGGGCTGCACGATGTTGGGGCGTGAGCGGAAGACGGCCTAACGGTGTGCGGGACCGTAGCCCAGCTTCATGGAGACGGTTGCGAATGGTCCTCGCCGATACCCCAGGAGCAACAGTGTCCCTAATTTGCTGGGAAGTGGCGGTGCGGTCCCCTACGGCACTGCGTAGGATCGTACGGTCTTGGCGTGCATCCGTGCGTCGCTGCGGTCCGGTCCCAGGTCGACGGGCACGTGCACCTTCCGCCGACCACTGGCGACAACATCGATGTACTGTGGAGATCTCACTCCCCACGTGTTGAGCAATTCGGCGGTACGTCCACCCGGCCTCCCGTATGCCCACTATACGCCCTCGCTCAAAGTCCGTCAACTGTACATACGGTTCACGTCCACTCTGTCGCGGCATGCTACCAGTGTTAAGGACAGCGATGGAGCTCCGTATGCCACGGCAAACTGGCTGACACTGACGGCGGCGGTGCACAAATGCTGCGCAGCTAGCGCCATTCGACGGCCAACACCGCGGTTCCTGGTGTGTCCGCTGTGCCGTGCGTGTGATCATTGCTTGTACAGCCCTCTCGCAGTGTCCGGAGCAAGTATGGTGGGTCTGACACACCGGTGTCAATGTGCTCTTTTTTCCATTTCCAGGAGTGTATCTAGAGCGAGTGGGTAAGTGATCAGTGTGTGCGTGGGTGCGTGCGTGCGTGCGTGCGTGCGTGTGTGTGTGTGTGTGTGTGTGTGTGTGTGTGTGTGTGTGTGTATGTGTGTGTGTGTGTGTGTAAACCCATACCGCACAGTATTTCTCTAGCGGGCGACGAGCAGGGATAATGTAGGCAGTCTCTTTAGTTGATCTGTTGTGTGTTCTAAGTGTTGTGTTAATAAGAAACGCAGTCTTTGGTTTACCATTCCCACAACGTTCCAGTGTAAGGTGTTAGTAAGAAGGATTCCTAAGTATTTAGTAGAACAGACAGCCTTTAAAATTTGTGTGGTTTATGGTGTAAACGAAATTTAACGGATTTCTTTTCATACTAATATGGATGACCTCACATCCTTCCTTATTCAGAGACAACAGCCACCTTTTCCACCATGCAGGGAGCTTGTTTAAAATAATTGCAGCAATTGATTTAATATTATGGTGGCTTTACTGGATGGTGAAGAACAGCATCATCTGCAGAAAAGCTAAGAGGGCACACATAACGCTGAACGCCTAGTTCCTAACGCCTAATGCATAACGCCAAACGAAAAATGCCGAACGCATGACACATAATGACTAATTCATAACAATACCACAACACGTATTAAAGTGAATTTTTTCTGTAGGTACAAACAGCACCCTCTTCCATGTCGCTAAATGCTACAACTTCCGGTTTTTTTTCACTTCCATTATAAGACATATGTAAACAAGTGATTTTAAATGACTAACTAGTAACACAACACGATATTTTAACACAGTGCACCAATAACACACACAAAATCACACTGACAACATGCACGCCATTGGCTGCAGAGCAGGGGCGCCTGGGCCATGTAGGGTTGCTTCATGCTATGCGTGCAAATCACAGGGGCGCCTGGGGGTGAGGGTGCAGGTGCCCACCCTTCCTCTCCCCCTCCTTGGCCTTGGTGCATGGTTCTTAGAATACCCTTGGAGATAAGGAAGTGCTGATGCTGATGTTAGCAGATTATGGCAGGTGGAAATTGTCTCAGCTGTAATATGACACCACAGATAAGAAAGTTCTTATGCTGATATCTACACCTTTTGGGTTCGTTGTCCCTTGACACAGTACAGAGGTAGTCCTGCAGCTCTTCACAATGTGTGATTAAACATACTTAGAACATTAACTCTTTGGTTTGGTCCCAAGGAACGCACATAACGCTGCCCCTCTTGGTACTCATATGACTTACTCTCTAGAAACAATACTGGAGAATTTGAGATAAGCCTAGGATGTCTAGGACTGGAGGCGGCATGGAAGAAATCACATGTAAAAATAATAAAAAAACAATCAGGACTAATCTCGGCACCTTTTTGGGAGGGTTGTATTTCTAGGTTGATCAGTGAGCATCTGGACGTCATTCAATTAAGGGGACACAGTCGCGAACAGGCTCAAAAAATCGAATTTTTTTTAATCTTAATCTATGCTCCAATTGTTTGGCTACAAAATGCCGTTTGTGTCATACAAATCTGATTATTAGATTCGGAGTTATTAATTTGTTCGTGAAGCATGGTAACTACCGCTATGTCCATTTTTGCTGTGTCTTGCGCAGTAGTCTGTATTGACTATAGTACAACAATCATTTATGTTTCACAGATATAAATACTCTTTATTTGGGCTGCTAGAGAGAATTGTTATTCTGATGTTTGCCAGCCTGTCTGCATTGTCGACTATCGTTTGTCAGTTTCTTCATCCTAGTTGTTTACGTTTTGGTGATACAAATGTAATGATTTTGTGAAACGTTATAACACAATGGGTAAAATAAATAAGTTTGGATATAAGCCTAAGTTTCGTGGAAATAAATATGTAAAATAAACTACGAAACTGCTAGTTTTGAACACAGGGCAGAAACTAATATTGAAAGTGAAGTCAGTGCGAGTGTCAGTGCTTCAAGCAAGAAGCTTCTAGGTACTGCCGGTTTTCCAAGTGCCTCTCAAATGCCTGACAATGCACTATGTGGTGCGAACAGTGTTTCTGTCGTTACTGACACAAACATTCTGATATCCGTGAGGTTATTACGTGAACTTACCGAAAAACACACAAATTGTAAAAACTGTGGTGGAAACGTTACTTTGGACGAAGATGTGGTGAAAACCAAGGGAATTGTTTGTAATTTAGTTTTGACATGTTTGGAATGTAGCTGTATTGCCAATACAATGTCAAACCCACGTAACAAGAAGCAGATTGTATGAAAACAATATAAGATTAGTGTATGCACTTAGATCTATTAGAAAAGGGCGAACTGCAGGTGCTGTTCTTTGTGCAGTGATGAACATTCCTCTTGTTTACAACAAGACTATTGGTGCAGTTGTAGCTGAGGTAAGTGAATCTACAATGTTGAAAGCAGCCAAAGAAGCAGTTCAGTTGAATGATACGAAATCTGACCCAAGGCAAATATCTGCTGGTTTTGATGGCAGTTGGCAGAAACGTGGGCATACATCCCTAAATGGCATTGTGTCAGCAACTGCTTTTGATACTGCGAAGGTTCTGGATATTGAAATTACTACTAAGTTTTGTGACATCTGTAGCAAAAATCCCACTATACAACATGTGTGCAAAAAGGACTATGATGGTTCTAGTGGAGGCTTGTAAGTGGCTGGTGTTGCTAACATTTTCAAAAGGTCTGTGCAGTCAAGAGGTATCCTCTATACAGACTATCTTGGGGACGGGGACAGTAAGGCTTATTATAAAGTAGTAGAAGATAAACCTTATAGGCCTAGAGTCAAAATTAATAAACTGGAATGTATAGGACATGTACAGAAAAGAATGGTATCACGACTTCTAAAGATATGTAAGGAAAAAAAGTTAGGTGGTAAAGGGGGCCATACAAAGGCTGAAATAGACAGGATCCAGACTTATTGTGGTATGGCTATTAGAAATAACTGCAACAATGTAGAAGCAATGAGGAGAGCCATCTGGGCTACATTCTTTCATAAAATTTCAACAGATGAGGAATCACAACATAACCTTTGCCCACGGGGACCTGACAGCTGGTGCAAATTCAACAACCCAGCTACATCTTCCAGCTATAAGCACAAACGGTCAATTCCAGAAAAAATCCTGCTAGCTCTAAAACCCATTTTCAGAGACTTTAGCCAACAAGAGCTCTTGAAAAAGTGTCTTCATGGAAAATCTTAAAACCCATATGAAAGTTTGAATTCTGTCATTTGGACAAGGCTACCAAAAACTATTTTCGTTAGAAAAGAAACACTAAAATTTGGTGTTCATGATGCACTGACGTGCTTCAATGCTGGTGTGTTAAAGAAGACTGATGTATTAAGAGTCTTGGGAACAAAGGATCGTATCAATACTGAAAGGGGACCGTATCTGTTATGCTGATATTTGTGCAGGAAATGCTACCAAGGTGGCCAGGACAGCCAGAAGATCAAAAAAAATAAGAAAAGAAGATAAAGATCAAGAAGCTGAGCCACAGTATAGCCCTGGAATGTTTTAGAAGTGTGTCTGTATGACACTGTACATTACTTTCCTGCATGTAAAACTTTAATACAATTTTTCTCAAAACTACATTTTTTGACCTTCTGGTACACTTTTCTCAAAAACTATGACTGCTACAGACATCAGACTTACAGTATCTAATGTTAATACAACGATAATTAATTAGATAAAAAATAGACCAGTAGTGATATAAAGAACAGATTTACAAGCTCCCAGGTGTTTAGAAAAGTTTTAATTTTTTGTCTTATAGAACAAAAAACTGATTACTCATGAAATATATAAAATACATTAACCATTTTCTATGTGATTTGAGAATGATGTTTCAGCTGTACACTGTAAAAGTTTCAGGTCTCTATCTCCATTAGTTACTTCAAAAAGTGTACCTGACGTTTGCTCGTTTTAGCACGATTCCTTATGGGAGTTCCCTCGCGACTATGTCCCCTTAACAGAAACGGGAGCAGCGTGGGGAAGCGATGAAAATGTACAAGTAATTTAAAACGACCTATACAGGGTGTCCAAGTAGGAATAATCAATATTCTGGGAGAGGGCTGGAACTGTCATTTGAAACAAAAAACTTCTTATGGACATATGAATGGTTTCCGAGATAGAACACATTTAATGTATATAGCAATTTTTTTCTGTATTATTCAATACAGAAAAATTATTTTTAAATAGGAATTTTACGTACCCATTCCATAGAGGGGTCCCAAATTAGTCTCACGAGATATTCTTTTGATCGTTATGTTTTAGCAGGGACAATAAAACACGAAGAATAACCAGAACTCCATCAGCGACCTTACCGCCCTGGCCGGCGCTGACTACTACCGCAGTGCAGCAGCTAGTTATTCTTCGTGCTTTAGTGTCCCTTCTAATGCATTAGATGCACTTGAAGTAGGTAAGTATTCAGCTCAAAACCTCTACCTGGTTCAAAATGATCTATTACAGCTCAACACGTCCCATTGTTAAGCGTCACATGATACAGTCAGCCAGACACACAATTTCAGACCTCAGTCCTAGTTATTACATTCAGCTCCATAAAGTTGTAAAACAGTGGAATTGTCGTCATGTATACAACTTTTACATTTCAATTTTGGGTATCTTTGTTATGTAGCCCGACACTATTCGTCTTGTAAATTGTATTTTAACACAGCAGTTCAACATGTTTAGTGCATAACGCGACTGATGAGTGCTCGAGCTCACATTTATCACCTAATATCATGACCAAAGATCTGTCTGTGTCAATAGTATATTTTCTTACAATATTCGTTTTCCTATACACTAGCGCCCCTTGTGGATGCTAGTCAATTGTTTCTTGACGAAGGGTCAAGAAGAAGGATATCGGGTCCAAAAAAGTTAGTAGAAAAACAGTTTGTTTTTCAAGGTTAAAAATGTTAAAGAAAATGTTGCTGGCTGTAAGTTTCTACTCAGATGCCATTTAATAAAATAAAACAACCTGTAGTGGGGTGTCATACGCTCTGGAGATGTGTAAGCTGCGTTGTGGTGCACAAATCGTGATTTCCACGTTTTCCTACAGATCTTGTGGAGACGGGAACTGTGACAGCCCGCTATGAGCCAGACGAGCGTTCTAGCCTGTCAGTAAGAAGCATTCGCAGCAGTATTCTGAGAATAATTTAGTTAAATATTTTCTTGACTAACTTTTTTGCTGTTTTCTAATATCGGTACAATTACTTTGCTGGGTCATGGGATACTGCAATAGACGACAGGAATGCCCGCTTGGTGCCTCTCCGCCCTGGCCTGCGCCCTGCACGATGCACACGTGTTGTTTCGGTCAATACGCGCACTGCTGCATCCGCAGCGCAAACAGCCCTCCTTATGTCACCGTCATGCTTTCCAGCTGACTGACTCCATCTGTGTAAGTCACTCTACGCCAAAGGCGAATTCCACTCCGTCTGAGCTGCGAAGTGCATACGACAGCCGTAGGAAGAGGTGGAATGGAGAAGGGGCTGACTGACATTCTACAGGCCGAACTAGAACTCCTCCTACAAAACTTCGGGGATTCTTCAGGGTTAATCAAAATATCCACTGGTGTACTGCCGGTCTATAGTGTCCAACGGGCACTGACGTCAGTTCACCTGATGATGGCGACATGTTTGATCGCCGAAATATTGTGCCCGTTGGACACTATAGACCGGCAGTACACCCGTGGATATTTTGATTATCAAATACGCCGGGAGAAACTCAAGAATCACATTCTTCAGGGTTAGTTCCTGAGTATTTTGGTAGAAAGGACAGTGTGTCTATGGTGACTGTTGCAGAATAACTCTATTTCATTTGATTTTTTCCTTCCATTTATCTTTGTATGTGCAATGCAAATGTCAACGGTATGTGCTCTGTGCCTTGTTTGGAAACAAACTTGCTCTATGATTCAAATGGCTCCAAGCACTATGGGACTTAACATCTGAGGTCATCAGTTCCCTAGACATAGAACTAGACTGTTGTTGTTGTTGTCTTCAGTCCTGAGACTGGTCTGATGCAGCTCTCCATGCCACTCTATCCTGTGCAAGCTGCTTCATCTCCCAGTACCTACTGCAACCTACATCCTTCTGAATCTGCTTAGTGTACTCATCTCTCGGTCTCCCTCTACGATTTTTACCCTCCACGCTGCCCTCCAATGCTAAATTTGTGATCCCTTGGTGTCTCAAAACATGTCCTACCAACCGATCCCTTCTTCTAGTCAAGTTGTGCCACAAACTTCTCTTCTCCCCAATCCTATTCAATACCTCCTCATTAGTTACGTGATCTATCCACCTTATCTTCAGTATTCTTCTGTAGCACCACATTTCGAAAGCTTCTATTCTCTTCTTGTCCAAACTAGTTATCGTCCATGTTTCACTTCCATACATGGCTACATTCCAAACAAATACTTTCAGAAACGACTTCCTGATACATAAATCTATATTCGATGTTAACAAATTTCTCTTCTTCAGAAATGCTTTCCTTGCCATTGCCAGTCTACATTTTATATCCTCTCTACTTCGACCATCATCAGTTATTTTACTTCCTAAATAGCAAAACTCCTTTACTACTTTAAGTGTCTCATTTCCTAATCTAATTCCCTCAGCATCACCCGATTTAATTTGACTACATTCCATTATCCTCGTTTTGCTTTTGTTAATGTTCATCTTATATCCTCCTTTCAAGACACTGTCCATTCCGTTCAACTGCTCTTCCAAGTCCTTTGCCGTCTCTGACAGAATTACAATGTCATCGGCGAACCTCAAAGTTTTTACTTCGTCTCCGTGAATTTTAATACCTACTCCAAATTTTTCTTTTGTTTCCTTTACTGCTTGCTCAATATACAGATTGAATAACATCGGGGAGAGGCTACAACCCTGTCTCACTCCTTTCCCAACCACTGCTTCCCTTTCATGCCCCTCGACTCTTATTACTGCCATCTGGTTTCTGTACAAATTGTAAATAGCCTTTCGCTCCCCGTATTTTACCCCTGCCACCTTTAGAATTTGAAAAAGAGTATTCCAGTCAACATTGTCAAAAGCTTTCTCTAAGTCTAGAAATGCTAGAAATGTAGGTTTGCCTTTTCTTAATCTTTCTTCTAAGATAAGTCGTAAGGTCAGTATTGCCTCACGTGTTCCAACATTTCGACGGAATCCAAACTGATCCTCCCCGAGGTCTGCATCTACCAGTTTTTCCATTCGTCTGTAAAGAATTCGCGTTAGTATTTTGCAGCCGTGGCTTATTAAACTGATAGTTCGGTAATTTTCACATCTGTCAGCACCTGCTTTCTTTGGGATTGGAATTATTATATTCTTCTTGAAGTCTGAGGGTATTTCACCTGTCTCATACATCTTGCTCACCAGCTGGTAGAGTTTTGTCATGACTGGCTCTCCCAAGGCCGTCAGTAGTTCTAATGGAATGTTGTCTACTCCGGGGGCCTTGTTTCGACTCAGGTCTTTCAGTGCTCTGTCAAACTCTTCACGCAGTATCGTATCTCCCATTTCGTCTTCATCTACATCCTCTTCTATTTCCATAATATTGTCCTCAAGTACATCGCCCTTGTATATACCTTCTATATACTCCTTCCACCTTTCTGCCTTCCCTTCTTTGCTTAGAACTGGGCTGCCATCTGAGCTCTTGATATTCATACACGTGGTTCTCTTCTCTCCATAGGTCTCTTTAATTTTTCTGTAGGCAGTATCTATCTTACCCCTAGTGAGATAAGCTTCTACATCCTTACATTTGTCCTCTAGCCATCCCTGTTTAGCCATTTTGCACTTCCTTTCGATCTCATTTTTGAGACGTTTGTATTCCTTTTTGCCTGCTTCTTTTACTGCATTTTTATATTTTCTCCTTTCATCAATTAAATTCAATATTTCTTCTGTTACCCAAGGATTTCTAGCAGCCCTCGTCTTTGTACCTACTTTATCCTCTGCTGCCTTCACTACTTCATCCCTAAAAGCTACCCATTCTTCTTCTACTGTATTTCTTTCCCCTATTCCTGTCAATTGTTCCCTTATACTCTCTCTGAAACTCTGTACAACCTCTGGTTCTTTCAGTTTATCCAGGTCCCGTCTCCTTAATTTCCCACCTTTTTGCAGTTTCTTCAGTTTTAATCTACAGGTCATAACCAATAGATTGTGGTCAGAGTCCACATCTGCCCCTGGAAATGTCTTACAACTTAAAACCTGGTTCCTAAATCTCTGTCTTACCATTATATAATCTATCTGATACCTTTTAGTATCTCCAGGGTTCTTCCACGTATACAACCTTCTTTCATGATTCTTAAACCAAGTGTTAGCTATGATTAAGTTGTGCTCTGTGCAAAATTCTACTAGGCGGCCTCCTCTTTCATTTCTTAGCCCCAATCCATATTCACCTACTATGTTTCCTTCTCTCCCTTTTCCTACACTCGAATTCCAGTCACCCATTACTATTAAATTTTCGTCTCCCTTCACTATCTGAATAATTTCTTTTATTTCATCGTACATTTCTTCAATTTCTTCTTCATCTGCAGAGCTAGTTGGCATATAAACTTGTACTACTGTAGTAGGTGTGGGCTTCGTATCTATCTTGGCCACAATAATGCGTTCACTATGCTGTTTGTAGTAGCTTACCCGCATTCCTATTTTCCTATTCATTATTAAAGCTACTCCTGCATTACCCCTATTTGATTTTGTGTTTATAACCCTGTAGTCACCTGACCAGAAGTCTTGTTCCTCCTGCCACCGAACTTCACTAATTCCCACTATATCTAACGTTAACCTATCCATTTCCCTTTTTAAATTTTCTAATCTACCTGCCCGATTAAGGGATCTGACGTTCCACGCTCCGATCCGTAGAACGCCAGTTTTCTTTCTCCTGATAACGACATCCTCCTGAGTAGTCCCCGCCCGGAGATCCGAATGGGGGACTATTTTACCTCCGGAATATTTTACCCAAGAGGATGCCATCATCATTTAATCATACAGTAAAGCTGCATGTCCTCGGGAAAAATTACGGCTGTAGTTTCCCCTTGCTTTCAGCCGTTCGCAGTACCAGCACAGCAAGGCCGTTTTGGTTAATGTTGCAAGGCCAGATCAGTCAATCATCCAGACTGTTGCCCCTGCAACTACTGAAAAGGCTGCTGCCCCTCTTCAGGAACCACACGTTTGTCTGGCCTCTCAACAGATACCCCTCCGTTGTGGTTGCACCTACGGTACGGCCATCTGTATCGCTGAGGCACGCAAGCCTCCCCACCAACGGCAAGGTCCATGGTTCATGGGGGGAGGAGAACTACACTACTGGCCATTAAAATTTCTACACCAAGAAGAAATGCAGATGATAAACGGGTATTCATTGGACAAATATATTATACTAGAACTAACATGTGATTACATTTTCACGCAATTTGAGTGCATAGATCCTGAGAAATCAGTACCCAGAACATCCATCTCTGGCCGTAACAACGGCCTTGATACGCCTGGGCATTAAGTCAAACAGAGCTTGGATGGCGTGTACAGGTACAGCTGCCCATGCAGCTTCAACACGATACCACAGTTCATCAAGAGTAGTGACTGGCGTATTGTGACGAGATTTGGAGAATGTGTTGGCCAGGGCAGCAGTCGAACATTTTCTGTATCCAGAAAGGCCCGTACAGGACTTGCAACATGCGTTCGTGCATTATGCTGCTGAAATGTAGGGTTTCACAGGGATCGAATGAAGGGTAGAGCAACGGGTCGTAACAAATATGAAATGTAACGTCCACTGTTCAAAGTGCCGTCAATGCGAACAAGAAGTGACCAAGACGTGTAACCAATGGCACCCCATACCATCACGCTGGATGATACGCCAGTATGGCGATGACGAATAGACGCTTCCAATGTGCGTTCATCGCGATGTCACCAAATAAGGATGCGACCTTCATGATGCTGTAAACAGAATCTGGATTCATCCGAAAAAATGACGTTTTTCCATTCGTGCATCCAGGTTCGTCGATGAGTACACCATCGCAGGCGCTCCTGTCTGTGATGCAGCGTCAAGGGTAACGGCAGCCATGGTCTCCGAGCTGATAGTGCATGCTGCTGCAAGCGTTGTCGAACTGTTCGTGCAGATGATTGTTGTCTTGCAAACGTCCCCATCTGCTGACTCAGGGATCGAGACGTGGCTGCACGATCCGTTACAGCCATGCGGATAAGATGCCTGTCATCTCGACTGCTAGTGATACGAGGCCGTTGGGATCCAGCACGGCGTTCCATATTACCCTCCTGAACCCACCGATTCCATATTCTGTTAACAGTCATTGGATCTCGAGCTACGCGAGCAGCAATGTCGCGATACGATAAACCGCAATCGCGATAGGCTACAATCCGACCTTTATCAAAACGTGATGGCACGCATTTCTCCTCCTTACACGAGGCATCACAACAACGTTTCACCAGGCAACGCCGGTCAACTGCTGTTTGTGTATGAGAAATCGGTTGGAAACTTTTCTCATGTTAGCACGTTGTAGGTGTCGCCACCGGCGCCAACCTTGTGTGAATGCTCTGACAAGCTAATCATTTGTATATCACAGCATCTTCTTCCTGTCGGTTAAATTTCGCGTGCGTAGCACGTCATCTTCGTGGTGTAGAAATTTTAATGGCCAGTAGTGTACTTAAACCTAACTAAGCTAAGGACATCACACACATCGATGCCCGAGGCAGGATTCGAATCTGTGACCGTAGCGGTCGCGCGGTTCCAGACTGAAGCGCCTAGAACCGCTTGGTCACAACGGCCGTCTCTCAGGTGATTCATGTGAAAAAGGTTCCGACGTGATTATTGTCACACGACGGTAATTAACAGACTCTGAACGCGGAATGGTACTTGGAGCTGGACGCATGGGGCATTCCACTTCGGAAATCGTTAGAGAATTCACTGTTCCGAGATCCACAGTATTGTAATAGGTGTAGTGATCGTATGTGTAAATATTAGTTATGAAATTAAGTAAAGACTTGGTGAATGAAGTTACAGGGACTCAAGTACGCTAGCAGAGACACGGAAGTGGAGCAGGACCGCGGAGAGGTAATCGGCCGATCGAGTATGCGAACCAAGCAGTCAGCGGTCTACTGGGGGCGTCGTCCGGAGGACATTGCCCGCCCCGCTGGAAAGCAGGGCAGACGGATCAGGAGCCAGCATAAGTCGCGTGTACGATACACGAGGGAACCTTCTAGCATCGAACCACAGAGGTCAGTCACTGTGCTACAAACGTCACGCCGTCAGCAGCAACACGAAATAAATACCCCGGAAAGAGGCAGCTCCCTCTCGAAGTTTGAGCTTCTTCTGAAGTTTGCTGGGAGTCTGCTCGAAGTCTGCTGGAAATGCTGGTCAACTTATGGAGTACGCTTGTCATGTTCCGGAAGCCACGTGACGTTTGCTGGGCGTGCTGATGTACTCCCGACGGTACGCATGAAGAAGAAGCGGCAGCTATGGAGGTCATAGGACAGCATCGAACCTGATAACAGCGTCTAGTTACCACGACTTACGAAGAAAGAAGAAGATGTCGTCCCTTCGCCAGTAAGTCACAGAAGTCGATTCTTCGTTCCGAGTCAAGTCATTAAAGTCGAAGTCTCACCTATAGCAACAGAGGGAGACGTATAGTGAATAACCCGGATGACTGGTTCGGACGAAGGGATGCGGCCGAACCAGTGAAGTCACCCGTGAATTGGGAAGAACTCCAGTTCAATGGACGTCGCCCAGAGCCGTCGAATCTGAGAACACGGGTTCGCTCCTAGCACGGGGCAACTTTCGTCATCGCAGTGGCCGGCCAGCCGCCCGGAATTGCAAGCCAGTACACTCGCCGGCACACAGTCTTGCCGCGTAAGCAGCGCTCGCCACGTGCGGCCGTCGTCAGCTGTTGTTTCTGGGGCATTTCTTGCAGTCTACGTTAGCATCTCCCGCGGCCGCCAGCACCGAGGCCACTACGCCGTGTTGCTACGGAAGCACTGAACCAAGCGAGTAAAGTAAACCGGTTGAAGTCCGCTGAATGCACTGTTGTCAAGGAAATGTTTGTCAATAAATAACTCTTGGAGTAAGGGATGTTTTATTGTACCTCATCCTCTGAGCCAAGGTAAGAACCCATGTAGCCCAGCTCTCCATGCCTGACAAATAATAAGAATGACAAGAAAGAAATAAAAAGAGACACTACAGTACCAAGAATGTGCCGAAAATACCATATTTCAGTCATTATCTCTCACCACGGACAACGCCGTGGCTGGTGACCTTCACTTAACGACCGCGAGCTGCGGCGTTTGCGTCTAGTTGTTAGTGCTGACAGACAAGCAGCACTGTGTGAAATAACCACACAAACCAATGTGGGACGTAAGGCGAACGTAACCGTTAGGACAGTGCATCGAAATTTGGCGTTAATGGGTTATGTCAGCAGACGACCACGAGTGTGCCTTTGCGAACAGCTCGATATCACCTGCAGCGACTCTCCTGGGCACGTGGCAATATTTGTTGGACCCTAGACGACTGGAAAACCTAGGCTTAGTCAGTTGAGTCCTAATGGATTACATGGAATGGCCTGGGTCCTCCAGTCCAGCTGAACCGATTAGTGACTGGGAATTGTTATGTATGGCTACTTGGAGACCATTTGCAGCCATTCACAATTGTTCGTGATTAGTATGAAGTACATTCTGGAGAATTCGAGCGACTTATTTGCCACCCACATGAATCCCATCTAACTTTTATGGGACACATTCCAGAGGTCATTCGAGCACACAATTCTGCGTCGACCACACTTTCATAATTATGGATGGGTATGGAGGTGGTCTAGGGTAGCGTCTTTGATTACTAATCAGAAAGTCCTCGGTACTGGGTTCGAAACCACCACCGGTTGAATTTTATTAATAATCAGCATTGGTGACCGAAGACTTGTGGCATAAGAAGTCACCTTCATTCTACCAACGGCCTTGTCAAAGAGGGCGGAGGAGCAGACAGAGGTTCAGGGTTCTCTCTTGCCCTCGGGTGGGAAACTGCCCCTAAATACGGAAGGATCAACGGAAAGAGGATGCAGAAGACAATGGAAACCACTGAATTAAAGACACATTCTGTGTATCCACAGGACATGTGGCCAGTTATCGAAAAAGTCTCATGATGATCTCTCTATTGGCAAAAGATTCCGGAGTAGTTCCCCATTCAGATCTCCGTGAGGGGACTGCCAAGAGGGAGGTGGCCATGAGAAAAAGTTTGAATAACTAACAAAAGGATAAGGTTCGACAAGCCGGAGCGTGCAATGTCAGAAGCTTGAACGTGGTAGGGAAGTTATAAAATCTTACAAGGGAAATTTAAAGGCTGAGTCTAGATATAGTAGTGGTCAGCGGAGTGAAATGGAAAGAAGACAAGTACATCTGGTCAGATGAGTATAGGGTTATATTAATTGCATCAAAAAACTGCATAACGGGAGTAGGATTCGTTATAAACAGGAGGGCAGGAAAAATACTGTGTCACTGTGAATAGTTAAGGGATAGGGTCGTTCTTATCATAATCGACAGCAAACTGACAACGATGGTTCAGGTATACATGCGACGTCCCAAGCTGAAGATGAAGAGATAGAGAAACTATATGAGGATACTGACAGTGTAATACAGTATGTAAAAGAGAGAGGAAACTCTAATATCCATGGGGGATTGGAATGCAGTTGTAGGGGGAGTAGAAGTACAGGTTACAAGAAAATATGGGCTTGAGACAAGGAATGAGGCCGGTCGCGATGGCCGTGCGGTTCTAGGCGCTTCAGTCCGGAACCGTGGGACTGCTACGGTCACAGGTTCGAATCCTGCCTCGGGCACTGATGTGTGTGATGTCCTTAGGTTAGTTAGGTTTAAGTAGTTCTAAGTTCTAGGGGACTGACGACCTAAGATGTTAAGTCCCACAGCGCTCAGAGCCATTTTTTGAACAAGGAATGAGAGAGGAGAAAGACTAACTGAGTTCTGTAATAAATTTCATCTAGTAACAGCGAATACTCTGTTCAAGAATCATCACAAGAGGAGGAGGTACATTAGGGAAAGTCCGGGTGATACAGGAAAATTTCAGTTAGATTACATCATGGTGAGACAGAAATTCCGAAATCAGCTACTAGATTGTAAGGCTACCCAGGAGCAGATGTAGGCTCGGATCACAATGTAGTTGTGATGAAGAGTAGGGTGAAGTTTAAGAGATTAGTCATGAACAATAAATACGCAATGAAGTGTGATAAGGAAGTACTAAGGAATGACGAGATACGCTTGAAGTTCTCTAAGTCTATAGATAAGGCAATAAGGAATAGCTCAGTAGGCAGTACAATTGAAGAGGAATGGACATCTCTAAAAAGGACAATCACAGAATCTGGAAAGAAAAACATGGGTACAAAGAAGGTAACTGCGAAGAAACCATAGGTAATAGAAAAAATACTTCAACTGATCGCTGAAAGAAGAAAGTACAAAAATGTTCAGGGAAAATCAGGAATACAGAAATACAGCTCGCTGTGTAATGAAATAAATAAGAATTGCACGGAAGTTAAGACGAAATGGCTGTATGAAAAATGTGAAGAATACAAAACAGAAAAGATTGTCGGAAGGACTGCTTTAGCATATAGAAAGTGAAAACAACCTTGGGTGGAATTAAAAGGAAGGGTGGTAACGTTAAAAGTGCAACGGGGATTCCACAGTTATATGCTGGGGAGAGAACTGATAGGTGGAATGAGTGCGTTGAAGGCCCCCATGAGGGAGAAGATTTGTCTGATGTCATAGAAGAACAAAGAGAAGTCGATTTTGAAGAGATAGGAGATCCAGTATCAGAATCAGAATTTAAGAGAGCTTTGTAGGACTTAAGATCAATTAAGGCAGAAGGGATAGGTAACACTCCGTCAGAATTTCTAAAATCATTGGGGAATGTGGCAACAAAACGACTATTCACGTTGGTGCGTAGAATGTATGAGCCTGGCGACATACCATCTGACTTTCAAAAAATATCATCCACACAATTCCGAAGACTGCAAGAGCTGACAAGTGCTAAAATTATAGCATAATCAGCTTAACAGCTCACGCAACAAAGTTACTTACAAGAATAATATACAGAAAAATGGAAAAGAAAATTGAGTATTTGTTAGATGACGATCAGTTTGGCTTTAGGAAAGGTAAGGGCATCAGATAGACAATTTTGACGTTGCGGTTGATAATAGGAGCAAGATTAAAGAAAAATCAAGACACGTTCATAAGATCTGTCGACGAGGAAAAAGCATTCGATAATGCAAAATGGTTCAAGATGTTCGTAATTCTCAGAAAAGTAGGGGTAAGCTATAGGGAGAGACGGATAATACACAATATGTACAAGAGACCAGAGTGAATAACAAGAGTGGACGACCAAGAACGCAGTGCTCGGAGTAAAAAGGGTGTAAGACAGGGCTGTAGTCTTACGCGCCTACTGTTCAATCTGTACATCGAAGAATCACTGATGGAAATAAAAGAAAGGTTCAGCAGCGTAATTAAAAGTGAAGGTGAAAGGATATCAATGGTACCATTCGCTAATGAGATTGCTGTCCTGAATGGAATGAACAGTCTAGTGAGTACAGAATATGGACTGAAAGTAAATCGAAGGAAGATGAAAGTAATGAGAAGAAGCAGAAATGAGAACAGCGAGAAACTTAACACCAGGATTGATGGCCGCGAAGTAGATGAAGTTAAGGATTTCAACCAGTTAGACAGTAAAATAACCAATGACGGACAGGCTAGCACTGGCAAGAGAAGTCAACTAGTATCAAACATAGGCCTTGATATGAGGAAGAAATTTCTGAGAGAGTACGTTTGGCGCAGAGTATTGTATGGTAGTGAAACACAGACTGTGGGAAAACCAGAACAGAACAGAATCGAAACATTTGAGATATGGTGCTACAGACAAATATTCAAAACTGGGTGGAATGATAAGGTAAGGAATGAAGAGTTTCTGCACAGAATCTGAGAGGAAAGGAATATGTGGGAAACACAGACAAGGAGAAAGGATAGAATGATAGGACATCTGTTAAGACATCAAGGAATGATTTCCATGGGACTAGAGGCATCTGTAGAGTGCAAAAACTGTAGAGGAAGACCGAGATTGGAATACATTCAGCAAATAATTGAGGACGTAGGTTGCAGGTGCTACTCTGATATGAGGAGGTTGGCACAGGAGAGGAATTCGTGTCGGGCCACATAAAACCAGTCAGAAGACTGATGACTCAGAAAAAAGAAAAATATAGGCTGCATGGGTCAATATTTGTGCAGGAGACTTTGAACGACTTGTTGTGCCACGTCGAGTTGCAGCACTACGCTAGGCAACAGGAGGTCCGACAAGATATTACGAGGTCTCCCTTGACTTGTCACCTAGGTGTGTGGTATTTTAGAATTTAAGCAGGACAATTGTACACACAACTTTGCAACTAATTGTTTCTTTATTTAAGAAAATAGTCATATACATTGCACATATTCCTCATATTTGCTTTAGATTTCAAGATGGATCAAAACACATACTTGGTACCAAAACTTCCAACAACTGCAAATAAATGTTTCGAAATACTTAAATAAAATTACCATAGCAAAAATTTCCCAAGTATTTCTGCTTTTCTGGTATTGCCTCAAGGATAGGTATTAACGTTACTTGTCCCGAATGAGTTTATTTTCTGTGGAATGCATGAAGCAATTCCTGTCAGTACTGAAGCAAAAGTACAGTTTGCACTGCTCACACCGTACATAGGTAAGGCCTCTACAGCTTTCTGCCGGACATTTTGACGTGTTCTCCTGGACATGGCAGTCAAGCCTTGTAGTCAAACTAAAAAAAAAATAAAGCTTGTAACGTTAGTTTATAATTACCTATTAACTGAGGAATATCTGTACAGCTTTAATAAGTTATTAAAGGATGTAAAAACAGGTGTAATTAGGAAAGGCATGTCTTTACCTTTATTTCACCTAGATATGCTGTTCAACTGCAGAATCTGAAGTTTGCAGTCAGTGCTTACACCTCTTAGTGCTCGGCCGAAGAATGAAGAAGTGAGCTGTGCATGTGAAGCATGTATCGTACATGATACCCTGAGTATTGGTGTATCTGCCTGCTTGAGACTCGACTGCTCTCAGTCTCTGCCTCCCATCCCTTACCCGGCTGTGTGAGTCTGAGCGTTCTCGGCTCCCCTCCACTTCCCCTCTGCCACTAAGGCCGGTGCGCTGCACTTGCTAGCAGGTATTGAGGCTACTGACTAGTCTCTGCGGCTTCTGTGCTGGCTTTTAACACGGAAGTGAACAGTCGCGCGGTTTGTGTTCATAGTCATTCTTGGGTGATTTTAGTGCATATTTTCGTTGTGTCGCCAACATAAGTGAGCCAACAACTGAACACCTTACAGAATTTTTATTAATAACGCCTTTTCCTACATTAACGTAAGGAAAAAAGTTGGAATTGAAGGACAAACGACCTACTCCTAGACGCAGTGTAGTTTTAAGTGAAGCCAAACAAAAACGTACTTTTCAGACAGGCTGGTACGAAAAGTATTCTTGGCTGACTGCGAATGCAGTTAATCACAGATTATATTGTTCTATATGTCTTCTGTTTCGTGGCGAAAAGGAATGATGAAGTTATGGTATTTGTACAATAAAGAACTTTGACAGAAAAGCACAAAAGCATCAGATATCAAAACGTCACCTGCAGAACAAAGAATCATTTCAGTTATTGAGCAAAAGTAGAACTGAGCACGCCCTTTCTGAAGCCGCTCGTCTGACAGCAATAAAATTAAACAGACAAATTGCCTCCAGCAGGAGAGTATAGGCTCGTCTTATTCAGGCAATTGTATTTCTTTGTAAACAAGAACTAGCCTTTCCCGGCCATCGAGAAGACGAATCCTCCAGCAACAAAGGTAACTATCGGGAATTGTTGGATTTACTAGATGAAGGAGAGCAGTTAATCCGAGACCATCTGTCATGATCTTCAACCTTTAAGGAACCATCTCCAGATATACAGAATGATGTAATAGAAATGATAACTCTGGCAGTTAATGAGAAAACAAAATCTGAAATTCAGAACTACAGTTTCATTTCGATTCGGGCTGATGAAACATTAGACGTGTCATGCAAGAGTCAAATGACTATAATATTCAGGTACTGTATTGCAGACAAAATTGAGGAAAGATTCGTTGTATTTTACGATGTTTCTGGAGAAGATTTGTCAAACATTATTCATGCAGTACTGAAAGAATGGAATATGGAAGGAAAAGTGGTTAGTCAAACATATGATGGCGCTTCAGTAATGGCGGGCAGAGAAAGAGGACAACAATTGGTGAAGCAGTTCTGTCCCTATGCGCTGTTGATAGATTGTTAAGCACGCCAACTGAATTTGGTACTGTTACATGCCTCCAAAATTATACGACAAGAACGCATGTTTGTAAGTGATTTTACTGCATTCCATTCGTTTTTCAGCAAATCATCAAAAGGAACTGCATTGCTAACTGAGAAAGGATTTAAACTGCCATATGCAAGCAAAACTCGCTGGAACTTTCGTTCCAGGGCAGTTTCAACAATATCTAGTCATTTCTCAGGCTATACAGTGTTTTTAATTATATATTTGATGATACAGACTCTCAGTGGGACCCAGAATCTTTGAGCTGTGCTGTGGGAATGAAACGACGGATGGATAATTCTACGTTTGTCTACTTGCTTTGCTTTGCTTCTACCGAGGGTGCTTTGTTTATGTTGATCATCTCTTAAATGTTCTTCAGCCAAAATCTGTCACTATAACTGATTGCCACGACGAAATAAACACTGTTTTGAGAAACTTACGACAATTAAGAACGGAAATATTCGTTGATGAATGCATTAAATGCAGCTTGTGTTTGAATGGCAACTTATCATTCTGTGTCAGTCAAAAGACATCTTTCAGGGCACTAACTTACGAGATACTGGATTTGCAAATTGTTCAGATGGAAAGAATGTTTCAAGACTTTCCCCAAATTCAGTTTGTTGAACTTAAGAACGAAAAGTGTTTCCCGAACTATCAAAAAGAATTCCCAAAGCTGAAACTGCTTCAATTATTTAGAACAGTGCCCTTTTTTTCAAACAAGAACAACTTGAAAATGAACTGTGTAACATAAACATGAGAAACATGAGAAAAAACACTTATCTCCAAGAATCCTCTTAAAGTACATTGTCAGCAATGATTTAGACTCCGTTTATGAAGAAACAACAAAGTTCCTACGTTTGGTTTTGACCGTACGCGCAACTGCAGTGAGCAGTGAACGAAGAATGAGTGCTCTTAAACGAGTGAAGAATGATTTAAGGAATTCAGTGTCCAACATCCTGCTGTCGTGACTGAGCACGTTAGCAATAGAAAAGACACTACTTGGAGAGCTATCCAGTGATCAGATCTTTGTAGACCGAGTTAGAGACTTATTCGTGGAAAGAAAAGATAGGCGCATTGCATTTGTGTACAAGAAAATATTAAGTGCTGCTTCTCTTGCCGCTGGAGTTCTACAAATTTGTCATTTTCAGTTTGAACAAGTTACTTATTATTATTAGTGGCACTGGTAGTAGTAGTAGTTGTTGTTGTTGTTTTATTTTATGCATTTTGTTTCACTTGTTTAAATTATTGTTTACTGTACTATTTTGTCTCCCTATAATAACTGCAGAGTCTCCCCAACCTTTACAACCACGCTAAGCCACTGTTGATCGAAGGAAGGAAAATTAAAGTCACGTCGACGAAGAGCCATTGGAGGAGGGAAATTCCGCAAAGCTGTTCTCGGATGATATTATTGTTTACAGGAAAGTTGCAATGCCAGAAAACTGTGGCAAAATTCAGGAAGACCCGAAGAGAAACGACGATCAGTGAGAGGACTAGCTGTTGACCCAGGAAGTATATTGTGCATAAATATGAGGTGATATCGATTACTGCTCAATTAAACTATTGGCAAAAAATTACTGCGAACATTGAGAACCATAAAATACCTAGGAATATCAGTCGGGATGGATATAACGCGGAACAACCGCATAAAAGGAAAAACAATAAAATACCTAGGAATATCAGTCGGGATGGATATAACGCGGAACAACCGCATAAAAGGAAAAACAGATACCAGACTGAGATTCGCTGGAAGAATTTCAAGAAAATATAATTCCACCAGGGAAGTAGTGTTCTATAAAGCAGTGTCTTATAAAACCTTCGTTCTTCCTATTTTTAGGTATTGCTCGGCAATATAGGACTTTCACCCCCCACCCCCGCACTTTGGTGTGGACGGCTACATTCTTTAAAAAATCAGGTTCCACATGGTGATACTTAAAACTCGAAGCTTGTCCAAAGTATCAGGCAAAACTTGCATTCACCAGTACCAACTATTTCGTATCTAATTTGGCGTCACCTCGACATTCTCAAAGAATGAAATTTGGGCGCCACAGCCATAGCGTAACTGCTACATCCATAAATTCTAAGCCGGCCGCAGTGGCCGAGCGGTTCTAGGCACTTCACCGCTACGGTCACAGGGTTCGAATCCTGCCTCGGCCATGGATGTGTGTGATGTCCTTAGGTTAGTTAGGTTTAAGTGGTTCTAAGTTATAGGGGACTGATGACCTCAGAAGTTAAGTCCCATAGTACTCAGAGCCATTTGAACCATAAATTCTACAAATATTTTGTTACAGTGATGTTATGAAAAGGAAGGGAGAGTATGCTTCCGTTTCTTGGGGTTGTACCTGAAACATACCATTACGTCTAACATCTGCAAGTGGGAAAGTTCGTGTATGTCGGAGCACCCCAAAAAGCGTGAACCATTTCTGACAGCAATAAAAGAGTGCCATGATTTCAGCGAAATAAGGACTTACTGTAAACGGACACGTTACTTATACAGACACGGAACCGGCCTTAGACGCATGTTGACACTATCCAGCTTCATGCACTTAAAGCAATGCAGATGTGGCTCTACGATCTTCTAGTTGTCGGGCACTGTCTTTAATTTCTGTTTGGTTTTGAACTTTCAATAAGCTGTAGGCGTGTTACACACAAATCATTATTTATGTCCTGCCTTGTAACGGCATTCGTACCTTGAAAAAAGTTTTTGCTTCTGGTTATTGTTAATGGCTACCGTAAGAGACAGCAGTTCCAGTCCACACTCAGTTTCATCTAGTTTGCGCTGCCGCAAACGGTGGGTCAAAGTGCATTATTGTCCAAGGTGCGACAGCGGCATGCGGCAACCCGACCTCACCCCCTTCACGGGGCGAAACGGACTGCCTGCTCGCGCATTTTGAGTTTGGGCTGCTACGCACGGCAGGTGCAGACGCCGCCGCAGCACTCTAACAGTGACCAGCGCTGCCACGGAAGTCGTACGACAGGCTCCGAGCCCTATTCAGTGTAGTGAAGAAGAGTCAGCGTCTTGCGTCCTTCCTTGGTACTTGTATTCAGAAAACTATTTTACTGCTTTGGCGAAAATTTCAGTGCAAACCTTAACAAACGCTATTTCACAGACCACCTCTTTGCGATTGTTACGGAAATGCGTTAAAAAGTATGCATTTACTTTTAAAATGGAAAAAACTAGTGGCTTCAATACCTCGATAGAAAAAAAAAACTTGCAAGTATGACCAATACAGGAAATTCCTTGCTCTGTTGTCTACTACCATTTGATGGAAATTTGATTTCGATACCTATGGCCGATGACATTGTAATTCTGTCAGAGACAGCAAAGGACTTGGAAGAGCAGTTGAACCGAATGGACAGTGTCTTGAAAGGAGGATATAAGATGAACATCAACAAAAGTAAAACGAGGAAACGAAGAAAATGGAATGTAGTCGAATTAAGTCAGGTGATGCTGAGGGAATTAGATTGGGAAATGAGACACTTAAAGTAGTAAAGGAGTTTTGCTATTTGGGGGGCAAAATAACTGATGATGGTCGAAGTAGAGAGGATATAAAATGTTGACTTGCAATGGCAAGGAAAGCGTTTCTGAAGAAGAGAAATTTGTTAACTTCAAGTACAGATTTAAGTGTCAGGAAGTCGTTTCTGAAAGTATTTGTATGGAGTGTAGCTATGTATGGAAGTGAAACATGGACAATAAATAGTTTGGACAAGAAGAGAATAGAAGCTTTCGAAATGTGGTTCTACATAAGAATGCTGAAGATTAGATGGATAGATCACATAACTAATGAGGAGGTACTGAATAGAATTGGGGAGAAGAGGAGTTTGTGGCACAACTTGACTAGAAGAACGGATCGGTTGGTAGGACATGTTCTGAGGCATCAAGGGATCACCAATTTAGTATTGGAGGGCAGCGTGGAGGGTAAAAATCGTATAGGGAGACAAAGAGATGAATACACTAAGCAGATTCAGAAGGATGTAGGCTGCAGTACGTACTGAGAGATGAAGAAGCTTGCACAGGATAGAGTAGCATGGAAAGCTGCATCAAACCAGTCTCAGGACTGAAGACCACAACAACAAACAACCTATGGGATTTTATGGAACGTCTGGAATGCTCAAGTTACGTGGCTAACTCATTAACTCAACATACTGTAATGCAATTCTGTTGTAACTGTAAATCAGAGATCGGTTGCAAGCACCCTAACAAAACAGAACCGATTGGATCAGACTGTGAGCTGTTCATCATAACCTAAATTCTGCGTAGTAAAAGTTCATTCGTATGAATTATAACAGAGACTTTCTGCTACAACATAAAACTACTTGAAATTATCTGTCTCTCTTAATGGCGTTTTCACTTTTATTAACTTTATCAGCTTCCTTCATACAATTCGACTTTTCGCTTTAGGCTTACTTTTTAGAAATTACTCGCGGCAGTACTGACGTTTACCGGGAATCGGAACCGTCTCTTATTCGCAGTGACATTAAAGATTTCGTGGGCGACATCTTCCATGGACTACTCCTACAAAGGCTGATATGAAATCACTGCTCAACCCACTTTTCGACACTTTTCTTAAACAAGCGTCCTAAAGCAACCACGTATCACAGTCGACATTCACGGTCACGTATCTCCATACAGATAAATTGTTTCATCTACACTACTGGACATTAAAATTGCTACACCACGAAGATGACGTGCTACAGAAGCGAAATTTAACCGACAGGAAGAAGATGCTGTGATATGCAAATAATTAGCTTTTCAGAGCATTCATACAAGGTTGGCGCCGGTGGCGACACCTACAACGTGCTGACATGAAGAAAGTTTCCAACTGACTTCTCTTACACAAGCAGCAGTTGACCGGCGTTGCCTGGTGAAACGTTGCTGTGATGCCTCGTGTAAGGGGGAGAAATGCGTACCATCAGGTTTCCGACTTAGATAAAGGTCGGATTGTAGCCTATCGCGATTGCGGTTTATCGTAACGCGACATTGCTGCTCGCGTTGGTCGAGATCCAATGACTGTTAGCATAATATGGAATCGGTGGGTTCAGGAGGGTAATACGGAACGCCGTGCTGGATGCCAATGGCCTCGTATCACTAGCAGTCGAGATGACAGGCGTCTTATCCGCATGGCTGTAACGGATCGTGCACCCACGTCTCTATCCCTGAGTCAACAGATCGGGACGTTTGCAAGACAACAACCATCTGCACGAACAGTTCGACGACGTTTGCAGCAGCATGGACTATCAGTTCGGAGACCATGGTTGCGTCTACCCTTGACGCTGCATCACAGACAGGAGCACATGCGATGTTGTACTCATCGACGAACCTGGGTGCACGAATGGAAAAACGTCATTTTTTCGGATGAATCCAGGTTCTGTTTACAGCATCATGAAGGTCGCATCCGTGTTTGGCGACATCGTGGTGAACGCACATTGATATTGGCGTATCACTCGGCGTCATGGTATGGGGTGCCATTGGTTACATGTCTCGGTTACCTTTTGTTCGCAATGATGGCACTTTGAACAGTGAACTTTACATTTCAGATGTGTTACGACCAGTGCTCTACCCTTCATTCGATACCTGCGAAACCCTACATTTCAGATGTTCGACTGCTGCCCTGGCCAGCACATTCTCCAGATCTGTCACCAATTGAAAACGTCTGGTCAATGGTGGCCGAGCAACTGGCTCGTCACAATACGCCAGTCACTACTCTTGATGAACTGTGGTATCGTGTTGAAGCTGCATGGGCAGCTGTACCTGTACACGCCATCCAAGCTCTGTTTGACTCAATGCCCAGGCGTATCAAGGCCGTTATTACTGCCAGAGATGGTTGTTCTGGGTACTGATTTCTCAGGACCTGTTGTTGTTGTTGTTGTGGTCTTCAGTCCTGAGGCTGGTTTGATGCAGCTCTCCACGCTACTCTATCCTGTGCAAGCCTCTTCATCTCCCAGTACCTACTGCAACCTACATCCTTCTGAATCTGCTTAGTGTATTCATCTCTTAGTCTCCCTCTACCATTTTTACCCTCCAGGCTGCCCTCCAATACTGAATTTGTGATCCCTTGATGCGTCAGAATATGTCCTACCAACCGATCCATTCTTCTAGTCAAGTTGTGCCACAAACTCCTCTTCTCCCCAATCCTATTCAGTAGCTCCTCATTCGTTATGTGATCTACCCATCTAATCTTCAGCATTCTTCTATAACACCACATTTCAAAAGCTTCTATTCTCTTCTTGCAGGATCTATGTACCCAAATTTCATGAAAATGTAGTCACATGTCAGTTCTAGTATAATATATTTGTCCAATGAATACCCGTTTGTCATTTGCATTTCTTCTTGGTGTAGCAATTTTAATGGCAAGTAGTGTACAATGCGAGGTTTTAAATAATATTATTTAACTAAAATATAGACAGCTAGGGAATCAGAGCAGCTTCTGGATAAAATCACAGATTCAGCATCCATCAGCACTTTTTTTTCGGGGTCATGTTACAGCTGGTGCAATAGTTCATATCATATAGAAGGTCACTCCCTCTCTCCTCCCCCCTCCCTCAAGGGCGGGGAGGGGAAGGTGAGAAGAGGAGAGGACGGGAGGTTGGCCAGTCGAGTTACATCGACATCATCATGCTCTTGCCCAGTAGCCAGAGTACACCCATTGCTCTCAGCCAATAGGAATCATTCGAGGACTGCGGTCTGTAGTGAAAGGACCCGCGGGTCTTTAGTGGAATCATAAGCTCTGTTTGGATATTTATATATAAATAATGATATGTATTGTTTGCTAACCATATCATCTCAACCCTTATTCCTTTAGAGCAATTGTATGAGCCAAGTTACCATAGTGAGTGGGTCAGCACAAGCAATAGGGATCATTCGAGGACCATAATTAAACTGACAAATTAGCCGTAAAAACTGACAGGAATTTGACAAATTGGTCGTAACATTGGCAGTAAATTGGCTGTACAGCTGGCAAATTGATTGTAAATATTGGCATGACATTGGTAAAATTGGCAGGACAGTCAAAAATGCAAATATATGGAAATGCAGCTATTTTTGTAGAAAAGACACGTGCAGTGCGTATTATAAAGTAGCTGCCTGACATTAAGATCGCAAATTAATTCCAACTCCTCCTTCTGACAAATTGCATTTATACTATGTAGTGAAGGAATATGGTTCTTTAATAAGTAATAATAAATGATATGTAACAAAATAAGATACTTTGGCCTTATAAATTAATGTTGACAAAGCATTTTCTGCAAAATGGTGGTAAATATTATCTTCTCTAGATGAACTGTGTGAATAGCTGCTCTTAGCACATTGCTTAGCGCATTGGCTATAACTCATTACTACGCATTTTGCACTGCCTCCTTAATTTTGGAACTAGAACGTTCTCTACAAGGTATATTTGATCACGGAATGGTACTGAGGCATAAATAAAGTAAGCAGAAAGACAAACTATTACTACGTACCAAAGAGTCGGTGAAGTTGTTGGTGTATAGTGTGGCACCAAAAATGCAGCTGTACCAGCCCACTGAGCTCTCAACAGTCCCTAGTGCAAGGCAGCTGCCGTGTAAGTATTGAGATTCAGGGAAAAATATATAGCTGACTAATATATATATATATATATATATATATATATATATATATATATATTTTGCTCTGGCTTAGAAGCGTGGGAATGCTATTACTCTAGCATTAGGAAGGAGGAGGATAGCTGCCATTAGCCCAGCACTAGAGAGTACTCTAACCAGTCTAGTCAATGATTACTGGATGTGTGTGTAAGAATAGCTGCTATTAAACAATTACCAGAGAGTGCCCTGACCAGTCTAGCTGATAGCCACTGGGGAAGTGAGCGCTCCTCCAACCAGAGTATCTACAAAGTCTGTACTTCTTCCAAAAATGTCTGCCCCCATAAACACACATAGATGGCTAACTTTGCATAATTTTTTTGCGCAAAAGGGGTTTGTATCCAGCGTGGAAGGAGGCGCGTGGGTCTGCTCCTGAAATCTTAAAGGTTCGCCTAATGAAGGAAGCGAGTACGAGCAGGTGACGTAAAACACGCCAGTACTGCAAATAAGAAAAAGTGGTTTACTAGTGTATAAACATAGGCAAACAGATTACATAACTTGGTACAGGTGTGCACGTAGGTGCGAAGCCAAAGTCCTGATAAGAGAGTCTCAATAGCAAGCTAAGCTAAAGCGATGGTTCTCGGCCGTCTACTCTTCCTGAACTGTGCGGAAGTCGAGCGGCGCTCGTAGAGCTGCACAGCGTCGGCTAGAGGGCACTGTGGTCGGCGAAGATTTTCGCTCTCGTAGTGCCAACCTAGACTGTGGCATGGGAACTATCGATACCACAAGTGGTACTCATAATTTTAATTTAACCCTAAACGAGGTCATGTAGCTGCAGCCTTGCCGGATTCCAACCTCAACCTCGCCGCAACTTCACCGCAAAGAAGCGTGGATGCTACACACGCTATGTACTCACGTCACCCGCTGCTTTGCATCTGAGATGCACCGCAAGCTGATTCACGTTCTGAACCAGTACTGCAACGTCTGACTACTTACCATTGCTGTTTACAGCAAATGCTAATATCATATATTCCCAAATTGTACTCAATACACTTTGTTTAAAGTGATGTGTAAGCCTTGCCTGCTCATTTCCAATGATCTTCTCTTTTTCCAGCAGCAGTTTATATTTCTCCTGTGTGGTAACTGGGTTCAAGATTTTTCCACTTTTCGTTTTCTGGCTTCGACCTCTTCTATTTGCAGTTTTCAATTTCATACACATAACACATTAACTGCACTTAAAGAAATACTTTCTTTATTGGGAAATGACCGAAGACTGTTTGATGCATTGGTTCTTTTTCTTGACACCTCTGGAATCGCTTTATCCGTGGGAACCTGTCCCAATATGGAAATATCTTTGTCTGACGGTATTATGGAGAACAATGGCCTGGATTGAGAAAAATATGTTTCTCCTGCTCTAATACAATTATATCGTCATTCCTGGAATCTGTGCTAAGAATATCCACGTAGTTTGCAGGTAAAAGGTTAAATTTACTACCAGACAAAGTATAGTTTTTAGTCCTTTCTCGATATTGATTGTCTGGAAGGTTTACCTATATGCACAACAGCCAGTTTTGGGGTTTTTTTATTGCCCAAGTAAACAAAACACAGAACAATGTTAAACGCCAAACAGCAGCTGCTTTGTAAGGTATTAGTAAGTTGACATGACTTGGAAGTGATTAGCACCAACTACAGCGGAGCACATCGTAAGTAACTTTTATTAGTGTTTAAAACTCTTATACAGTCTTGCAACACATGATCCATTCTCTACTTGTATATGCTAGCCTATACCAGGGTAATACAATGTTCCTTAGCCGAGGACATCAAAGTTTTTCGTAGACGCTTGTCTGGACACTAAGTAAATTAGATAAGGTGGTTACCGATATCATAGTGTACTTCAGGGCTTGTTGGCTGTTATATAGCTTTACTCTACAACTGAAAATTATCCACATTAAACAGTCTATTGTAACCGTCTGACCATTATTTGCAATCCATTTGAAAGGGGTCTGTTTTATTCTGTCTTTTCTTATATCAGTTTATGAATCTTTATTCTGTAATCCTTGAATATCTGTGTTAGTGCCAGGCAGTATGGCTTTACTATAATTTAACTGATAATCAAATCACACAGGGTTAATCACTATTAGCATAATTAGTATACGGAATGTTCATAATACAGGGCAAAGTATTTTCTGTGAACTGGGTTCCATGATGCCTGCCACAACGGCTTCAGAGGGAAGGCAGGGCAAGTGACATGTGGACCACTTTCACAACTTGTGTGAAGGATGGCTTAGACCGGTTCGCCGAAAACAGGGAAGCTTCGCCGGATAATACAATGGTAGCCTCCAGGCCAGCGACACCCTGTCACCTGCAGATAGCGGAGATGCAGGACTGGACACGCTGCGTTTGGGTGACCCACCTGCATTTAGGTCACCCGCCACAGGTGGTACTGAGGGCAGCGACCGTGGGAGCATAGTGTGAGATTCTACTGTACACGAAAGCGGAGATGGCCTGCTGGCGCCTGTGGGTGGTGTTTTGTTTCTCCTATGGCCGTCCGATTGGGTTTCCACCGCGGTGACGGGATTTAGAGGTGATTGATCAGACGCGTAGGAAGTGAGCTGGAACTTGCCAGGAACGGAATAATTCCGATATTGGTGTGGCCTTTTCGCAATATCTTGCGCTATATCGAGGTCAACAAGGTAATATTCTTCTACACGAAAATGCTGCAACACCCGAGACAGCTCTTCCATTAGAACATTCATTATAGTCTTCGTACGTCCATATTTAAATTGGATGATGGTTGGACATCGGCTGGTATAATTTTTATGAAAGTGAAACTCCTACAGCTGTACTTAAGATTTCATATTTATTTGGGTACTAGTATCAACGTTGCGTCAACGCCATCTTCAGGCCCGTACACTTTGATGATATCAATTGTGTATGGCTGAGTACTAGAAGCCCGCGGTGAGATCGATACGTGCTCCATTTATTATAGGGTCAGACAGTTCCACTTTATATGGTACATCCCACAGGATTTTTTTATTACATCGAAATGGTTTCCAGCGCTTACTTGCCAATTTTTTCCAATATTCCTCTTGCTGCCAGATTTTTCCCCCACAGGCATTTGCTAAATGCACCACAAATTTATTTATTTAACATTAGAGACAGTCGCTTGTCTAACTGCTCTTGGCAATCCATTTGATTATAGAGTTTAATCACTATAATGGTGTCACAAAACAGTTTTGTAATGAATGTAAGCATATTTAAATTTCTCTTGCAAATTAGAGTACTATTTTTGGTGTAATTTATGTTACCAGTTTCAGCAACAAGATTTTCCATTTTCTCTAATAATAACCACGAACCAAACAAGATTTGTTTGGCCTCCCCTTCGTCCCTAGTAGCTGGGAGATGTTTAGCATGTTTCAAGAATCTATGTTAACACGCTCCACTACCAAAGAAGACTGATCAGTTGCGGCTATCAAACGTCCTTTTATGGTCTAAAGATGCAAAATGGAGGCGCTTACAGTCACAGGATTCCAGATAGAAAGCAGACCACAAGAGACGTCATGATCATGTGACTGAAGTGCCTCCATCTTGGATCTTTGACAGCCGCAAATGATCAGTCCTTTGTGATAGTGGAATGTGTGAACACGGTATCCCTCAAAGTGCTAAACATCCCAGCTGATGAACTGTTTCGTTTGTGGTTATTGCTGGAGAACCTGGATAATCTTGCTACTGATATTGGTCACAAAAAGTACACTGAAAATGGTACATTCCTTAGCAAGAATGAAATGTACTTACATCCATTACAGCTCCGTTTTGCGACAGCAATATGGTGTTTAAGATCTATAATCAAGTAGACTGTCAAGAGCAATTACACACGCATCTGTCTGTAATGTCAAAGAAAAAATATTTGTTGCAGTTAACAGGAGTCTACCACGAAAATTCTCCAAATTCATACCTGCGGAACACGGTGTCAATTCGAAGTTACAAGGGTACGACAATGTGACAGACGAATATTTGAAAAAATGACATGAGATAGTGGAAACCATTTCGATGACATATAAAATCCTGTGGTTCTACTGTATGAAGTGGAAATGTCTTATGCTATGATGAATATGCTAATGGTAGAGCTGCCAGGGAATTTGCACCAGGTTCATGTAGGTTGTTATTACTTTATGGCCCTCGATATAACGCAAGATTTTGCTGGGATTTGTGATATGATGAACATGGGTGACTACCTAATATCAAACTATGACCTCCGTGTGCACAGAGACCACTAGGGAAAATGGCAATGTGATTGTAAATAACGAAAAGACACTTGAAATAGACCGTTTAACGTGGATATTCTCCGGTTGTAGAGTAGAGATGAATAACAAATTTATATGCTAAATCACAAGTCCATCAGTGAAGGATGGTATCGCTAACAGCCTTACCGATTTTATGCAGGAGAAAATTTTATGTACTCCTTGGCTAAAGAGCATTGTATTACCAGAACGCAAGTCTGCAAATCGATCGTATGCTGATCCTGTACAAGACTGTATAAAGTTTAAACACTAATAAACATTATTTACAACATTCTCCACTGTACTCTGTGCTAATCACTTCCATGTGGTGTCAACTTACAAATGACTTATAGAACAGCTGCTGTTTGGTGTTTAACAGTGTTCTGCGGCTTGTTTACTGGTATAATAAAAAACAAATTGACTGGTGTGCAGGTAGGTATACCTTCCAGACAATCAAGATCGAGAAAGAACTATAAACTATTCTCTGTCTGGCTATAGATTTAACTTTTTACCTGTAAACTACTTTGATATACTTAACACATACTCCAAAAATGACGATACAAGTGTATTAAAGCAGGAGACACGTATTTTTCTCGATTCAGCACATTGTTCTCCATAATACCGTCAGACATATATGTTTCCTAATTGGGACAGGTAACCATGAATAATGCAGTCCATAGGTGTTAAGGAAAAGGACCAATGCATTAAACATACTTCAGTCATTCACCAATAAAGAAAGTGTTTCTATAAGAGAAGTTAACGTTATGTGTATGAAAATGAAAACTGGAAATCAGACATGTCGAAGCCAGAAAATGAAAACGAATATATCGTGAAATCAGTTACCACAAAGGAGGAATATAAACTGCTGCTGGAAAAAGAAGGTCATTCGAGATGTGCAGGCAAGGCTTACACATCACTTTAAACACAATGGATGGAAGTGTCTGTATGCAGCTGCGGAATACACGATATTAGCATTTGTTGCAAACAGCAGTGGTAAGTAGACATGCATTGGAGTAATAGCTGAAAATGTCGGACTCTATTACGTTTACTAGATTAAACACACAAAGAAACTGTTTATAAAGCTCCATTCCGATCTGGATCTTCTCAAAAAGTATTTTTTCCTTGTATCTAAATCTGTTGGCCAGGACGTTGTGCATCTATAGTCAGCGACAGCGTTGATGACCTCTGGGCCAGAGCTGAACAGAAAACAGCCATTCAGCACTCAGCCGGCTTCCCCTTTCCGTAGTGTGTGAACTTCCGCCACATTTGAACCTTCTCTCGTGTTTTACGTGCGCAAAACTACGATTGACTGATTTATGTGATATTCTGTGAGTTTTCTCATAATGGCTGACACACCTAGAAGGCGACAAGTGTTTCAAAACAGGTAAGAGATCTTATATTTAAAGTGTACTCGTTCTTCAAACGAGAGACAGATTGAGGCGAAGGCAGTATTGATAAACGAACTGTCAGACGAGATGTGTATGAGACTAAGCTGTGTCAGCAGGCAACTGGAAATGTCCAATTTCGGTCTCCATGGAAAGCAGGTAATCGACCACCTCGATCAAGATGTTTTATGTCGAAATGATTTCCAAATTTATCAAAGAGGCGAGTTCCCTACGGCAGCGAAATTGCTCACTGTTACGCCTGACTCTACTGGATTCACTGAGAATGCAAGGTCAATGTAAATAATATTGGAGAACATCGGATTTAAATATGAAAAGACTAGTGACAGGCGAAAAATTTTAATCTAGCTACTGTTATTGTTATGGACTATGCAAGCGATCACTCGTGTTATCCTGGACAGGGCTCCCACTACAATTAACAAAAAGTTGTATTCGTTCTTGGCTGCGATGTAATAATATAGGACATACTGAAATCACAAACAAGAACAGAGCCGTTGGAGCGCCTTATGATTTTACAAGGAGGCGGTAAAAAATATGAAACTGATTTCATAGCTCTGCAACATGGTCACCTCCTTATCATTGCTATTATAGTCCCATAGATCTGGTCTGGACACAGGTGTAGAGATTCGTGGCAGATAAAAATAGTAGGCTTAAAGAAGCCGACACTGAAAGTCTGATCCATGAAGCAATAGAAAAACCACCAACACTAACTGAGGAGCTTTCGTACGTCACACTAACAAACTTCAGGAAGAAGATTACTGGTAAGTTGTTAGAGGAAATATAATAAATTCGTTATTCATCAATCTGGCATCCACATCCAGAGACTCCAGCTCCGAAGGCAGTGACAGTGAGACGTGATGAATAAAAAAGTATTTTGATGGAATGTAAATTTATTTTGTAATTTTCATGGAACATTTAGTTTCTTGTAAGGCTGTCCGTGCAGCAGAAAGTAGCTGTTCTCTAATGGAAAGTATATTTTTCTTATCTCGCTGTTCTGATGGCGATACAACATAGTTTAAAACGCTGTTCATCCTGCAGTGATGATTTTACATTTACAGAAGATATAACCAGTTCTGAGGGCGCAGTTTATTATAGAATCTATTCTGCAATGCGAGAAGCTGTATTACTTGGGTTCCGTAATGTGTATCTTATATTTATAAGGTACACTTACTAAATTTAACACGAAACGGTTTGTAAAGCACAATTAACCAGACCATGCTGCATTCGCTATAAGCTGCGCGGCCGGAGTCCATTAAGACTGTCGGCAATTACAGAAACAGAACAACCGTTTGCAGAGCATAATACCGACAGAATAATAACATTTAAGGGTAATTCGTTTGCAAAAATTGTTAACTTAAAGTTTAACAAGGAAATTCCGCATGAATGTGAAGCAGAGTTGCCAACGTACACCCAAGCAGATGTGGAGTATTCCAACAATAGTATTGTGCAGGAGATAAGAGGTTACATTAAATTGTGTGAATGCCCTTAGTTAGAAGAATTGCAGGAAGGAACAGAGCTAATTGTTAAAGACGTAAAAAGAAGAAATTTAAATACTACAATTCGAAAACAGACCTTTGTACTTGCCAAATTACTGTCTGGAGAAGGAAATACACGATTCAGATGTAACTGTAATTATAAGTTAAAATCAAGGTGGGTGTTATTAAAACTATGCCAAAAATGTAAAGACTGGGTTGTTTTCTCTGTACAAATGTGTATCTATAAATTAATGAGGGTTGTGTACAAAAATATGTTTTTCAATTTTCTACCTTGCGAAAAATCCTTAAAACATTATCCTATTTACGACGATCTGCGTTTGTGGAAAGTGGGTAGTTGGGTGAAAGGTAACTGAACGTGTAACAATCCTGATTTCTTACCTACATGAGTACCACTTTTACGTAAAAAGTAATGCAAAGTGTCATGTATTGACGACTTACTGACTTGTACATTGTTTTAATCTTATCGCTGCTGGCACGCATTGAGGGAATTCCAAAACAGGAAATCAGAGACAGAATGCAGAGAGCATATAGAAGTGTCAGCATGTAGGTTAACAGAGGTAAAAAGTAACTACAGAAGCCTGCGAACTTACAGGAGCTCCGAGCACTCTCGCAGGGTATGTTTCACTTCAGAGAATAACTAGTAAATTCATATACCGTTTACAAGGTGTTATAAGACGTCACAGCAGACAGTGATCTCAAATAGACAAGTCTTAGCATATATGCAGCAAGCACCATTCTAGGTCCTGAGGATTCGAGGGATTCATACAAGTTAGTGAGATGGAAAATGGGAAGAACCGCTGGAGCAGTGGTCCCCACTTACCAGAGACCTCAGGGTAGAGCTAAGCGACGTAAAACACTGTTTCTACTCGCCGTAGTAGGACGGGCAGTGATATTTACCTTTCAGCTGAGCTCTGTTGCTACCAAACTAGGAGTTTGTTAGAGTAAAAGCAGGGGACAGCCCTATCTACAGAGCAGGAGAAGTAGAGGGATCTAAATGTGGTTAGGCAGAGGCACCATGGAGATGCAGATCCGCGCGCCATATTGGCCAATGCCTGTAAAGCGTCGATGGATTGGTGGGCTGATGACAGACAGAGAAAACAGGTCGCCGCCACAATCCTTTAAAAATCCTGTATTTTCGTATTCAAGCTAGTTCTGTCACATCGTTGGTACGCCCACTCCGCGTCGCTCGTTACCAGCCTCGGGTAAGCTACGACTAAGTCTATTTTGCTTGCTTGCTTTCCTATTGCTTAGAATTATCTTTCAGTGTATTAGTTAGTCTGAAGGAAATAAATGAGTTTATTCAGAGCGTTGAGTCCCTCGACTCTTCTGCTACGAGTATCCTTATAAAACTCCGAAATCCGCACTTCTAGTAGGTGCCGTGTGACAGCATTTGACAGCATTTGGCGCTGGTCCAAGCAATCAATCTGCTGTTACTGGAAATTAGTCTTTATATGTTTGCTCTAATCGCTCGGGACTTTTTCCCCTCTCTCCTATGCCAGGACACGTCATAGGTGAACAATTTCCGGTACCAGATGCGGGGTTATATAATGATTTATGCGATAGATAGGTACTTTTTACATACTCAGCCCGATATTGTGATCGGACTGTCTGCTTTGAGACTCTTATAAGAAGCAGCACTACCTTCCAGGGAGAACAGATGGAGCGAGATGAGCACAAGAAAGACGTCGAGATACGGAGATTAATGCCGGACGATGGAAGACACCGCACTGGCAGATTGTCTTCATTACTTCGCCATATCGCGACGATGGCTGATTGAATACGAGATGGAGTGGCGATCGCAGTCCTGAGTGGACCGCCGGGACAACGACCAGCTGTGGAACCAGTGGAGGGTGCGAAGCGTTAGCGAGTTACAGCTGCAGCCAGGTGGGCTGTGAGCAGGGGGCAGTGGGCCACCAGAACACGACACCGTGGGCATCACACAGTCACGTCCCACGCAGCGCAACACAACACAGCAGACGCATAGCACAGCGCCTTCAGCAATGGCGCTATCTCGTCTCGTCTCTGCAAAACTCATAAGTAGCCAAAGAAAGTCATGGCCTCACATAACAACGCCGTTGCCAATAGTGGAGCAGTATCTAACTCATTTCCCAGGCTTTTGATGGTGCGAAGTCCATGTTAAATGAATTTATAAATAATGTGGACATAGTTTTTGAACTAGTGCGTGAAGCTGACCATTCAGAATTGTTAAAGTCTGTAAAAACCCATATCCAGTGTCCTGAAAGGAGTAAACTGCTCTTGTGTAAATAATATTCCACGTGGGCAGAGATAAGAAATACACGGTGTCCGAAAAGTCTTTCCCAGATTACATAAATTGATAACTCAGGCTAGAAGTAAGATACAAATATGAAACTGGTGTCTAATTGTTTACAAACTATGAAAGTTTTTTGCACACGCCAGTAAACTTCCACATGAGCACTCTTGGTAGCACGTAGCACATCCAGGCGATATTCAATTTCCATCCACACATTAGCTAACATCACTAGAGGGATCGATTCAACGACTGTTGTTATCCGTTGCCGCAGGGTTTCAAGATCTGGACCTCATCCTTAACATAACCCCATAAAAATAAGTCTAATGGGGTTACGTCAGGAGAGCGTGGAGGCCAAACCGTTGGCCCATCACGACCAATCCATCACCCAGGATAAGTCATATCGAGACAGGCACAGTTGCAACATGTTCAGATACACTGCAGATGTGTAGTAGCCTCAGCGAAGAAGAATGGCCCGACAATTCGATCGTGCAATAGCACGCACCAAACATTCTCCTTTGGACTGCCTCTGGTGCACTCCATGACCTCGCCAGGGGATTGTGAACCCCAAATGCGCACGTTATGGCGATTCACTACTCCACTGACGAAAAAGGTCGCTTCGTCGGAAAAGGCAATACGTTTGAGATAACCATCATCTTTCTCAATACGTGACAGCATTTCGACCGCAAAGTCATATCGACGTGTACTGTCATTGGGCAAAAAGACCTGAAAGAATTTGCACTTTGTATGCACGAAACAATAAACGTTTGTGTAAAATCTCATGCAGAGAGCTTTTTGGCATTTGTAATTCACGTGAGGCCCTGCGCAACGATTTCTTCGGACTTTGCAGAAAAGACTGCCTTACAGCTTCCACCCAGTCTGCTGAGGTTCTTGGTCGACCAGACCTCGGAAGGTCAGCAACCGATCCTGTGTTCTTGAACTTCTCATACCAGGCTTTAATGCTCTTGACATCAGGTGAATTCCTTCTAAATGTTGTCTGGAAGTGTCTCTGCACTGTGGTTGGTGATCGTGTCTCATGGTACCACAGGACACACTGTGCCTTCTCCTAATTGGTTAACATGGCTTCTTGGGCACTGCACCTCATCCACTACTTACGTACTGCGAACCTAAAACAGAATAAAACTTTGATAGTTGTAAACAATTCGATACATATTTCATATTTGTATCTTACTTCTAGTCTGAGTTATCAATTCATGTAATCAGGGAAAGCCTTTTCGGACATCCTGTATTTTGTAACAAAATTATGCATACAAGCCTAACTTCGATTTCTATGCGTGTAAAATGTTTTCTTCTAGGCAACGAAAGGGAGAATCGACTGCAGACTGGGTAAGTAAAGTATCCGTAGATTTGCTTCAGCGTCAATTTCGTGAGGCAGTCTGTGGTGCAATGCCAGTGTCAGAACTGGCAGGATCATTGTCGCTAGTAGATAAATTAAACAGAGCAGTATTTATTCAGGGATGAGCGCATACAAACAACTACGCGTTCAAGGGTCGAAAACAGCACCCAAACTGAGATTGTTGAACTAGCTTCGACGGAAAAGTCGGCAGCTATGTCTGCCAAAGAAAAAGGATTTGGTAACGGAAACAGTTTGGGCAAAGAGTGGAGGGTTGCTATTTAATGTTTCTCACTTGGACACGTAAGTATTATTAAGTGCAAAATGTGTAGCAAATCGCGGCATTTAGCGTGAGACTGCCGACTTGAGAAAAGATTTCGTTAAGTAGAATCTGATCAAGCGTGTCGAAAATTCAGAGACACCGGAGCCAGTCAGATGCGGAATTGTAATTTATTGGGACATAGTGCTCCCTGTAAGAAAGCGAAGCCAGTTGTGAGTTTCGTGTGCCATAGGCCAGGGCACATGGCCACAGAGTGTACTTAGAACACGGGATATTTTATGAAAAATAAGAAGAGGGGAAACGACAGAAAAGCATAAGGTTATAGTCATCTTACTCTGTACTGGAAAAAGTATTTCAAGTCGACTATGAAAGTAAAAATGAGTATGTAGAATTGAATTGCCCACAGAGGACACAAAGATCACTGAAACTGCTCCCAGACCATGGAGCACAGATTAATTTCTTTAATATGAAGTATATACAAAGCCGGTCGGATATAGACCTGAAGAAAGTATAAAAGCCAAAGGTATTACAAATCCTGTAATATACACATACACACACACACACACACACACACACACACACACATGGGACAGATATAGACCTGAAGAAAGTATAAAAGCTGAAGGTATTACAAATCCTGTAATATACGAGATACACACACACACACACACACACACACACACACACACACACACACATACGAGATACACACACACAAACACACACATGGGACGTAAGTTTTAGGTCTGGGAATAGATCAGGAACTAAGAGGAAAACATAAGTTTCATTTTGGTAGGAGGGGAATTGTATAGTCCCAATGCAGATTTCATTGGTAGACACTTATTTACAAAGGATACAAGTTGGCTGGCAGCTTTTCTAGGAGCTCTTTGCGGTGTGGGGGAGTAACCATGTATGTGAAAAACGGTATCCCATTTGAGTCAACTGATGTTTCAAAGTACAGTACTGAAAAGGTGTTTGAATGTTGTGCAGGTGTGGTTAAATTTAGTGGAGCTAAACTTCTTACTGTTGTTATTTATAGATCCCCAGACTCCGATTTCACAACGTTTTTGCTTAAGCTAGAGGAGGTTCTTGGTTCACTTTATAGGAAATACAAAAAGTTAGTAATATGTGGTGACTTCAATATTAATTGTATAAGTGATTGTGCAAGGAAAAGGATGCTGGTAGACCTCCTTAATTCATATAATCTTATGCAAACCGTATTCTTTCCAACGAGAGTGCAAGGGACCAGTAGAACAACCAGAGACAATACTTTTGTTCATTCCTCATTACTAGAAGGGCATTCTGTTAGCAAAAAGGTGAATGGCCTTTCAGATCATGATGCACAAATTTTAACTCTAAAAGATTTTTGTGCTGCAACACATGTTAAATATAGTTATCAAGTTTTTAGGAAAGCTGATCCAGTTGCTGTAGAGACCTTTGTAAACCTTATCAAGGAACAAGAGTGGCAAGATGTTTATAGTGCTGATACAGTAGACGATAAATATAATGCTTTTCTCAATACTTTTCTCGTGCTTTTTGAAAGTTGCTTTCCGTTAGAACTTTCAAAACAGGGTACTAGCACAAACAGGCAGCCTGGGTGGCTGACTAAAGGGATAAGAATATCTTGTAGAACAAAGTGGCAATTATATCAAAACGTTAGAAACAGTCACAATCTAAATGCAGCAGCCCATTACAAACAGTATTGTAAGGTGCTTAAAAAAGTTATTAGGAAGGCAAAAAGTATAGAATCAGTGCGTAGTGGGAATTTCCGTGTTACTGATAAATTGCATATATGTACAGTATTTAATAATCACTTTCTGAATATAGCAGGTGAAGTAAATAGAAACCTAGTCCCAACAGGGAATCATATAGCGCTCGTAGAAAAAAGTGTTCCGAGACTGTAACCTGAAATGCTCCTCCATGTTACTGACAAGAGGGAGATTGAGTTAATAATTAAATCACTAAAGACCAAGAACTCTCATGGATATGACGGGGTATCTAGCAGAATACTGAAGTATTGTTCTATGTATGTTAGCCCAGTATTTAGCCATACCTGGAACTTTTCCTTTAGGAGTAGTCGGTTTCCTGACCGATTAAAGTACTCGGTAGTGAAGCCACTTTATAAAAAGGGAGACAGGGATAATGTTGACAATTATAGACCTATTTCCATGCCATAGGTGTTTGCTAAAGTTATCGAGAGGGTTGTATATACAAGGTTACCGGAGCATTTAAATTCACATAATTTGCTGTCGAATGTACAGTTTGGTTTTAGAAATGGCTTAACAACGGAAAATGCTATATTCTCTTTTCTCTGTGAGGTTTTGGACGGATTAAATAAAATGTTGCGAACATTAGGTGTTTAACGAAGGCTTTTGACTGTGTTGACCACAAAATATTACTGCAGAAGTTGAACCATTATGGAGTAAGGGGAGTAGCTTACAATTGGTTCGCCTCTTACTTTAAGAACAGAAAGCAGAAGGTAATTCTCCGCAATATTGAGAGTGGTAGTGATGTTCAGTCCCAATGGGGCACTGCTAAGTGGGGTGTTCCCCAAAGGTCGGTGTTGGGACCAATGCTGTTTCTTATTTATATAAATGATATGCCTTCTAGTATTACAGGTGATTAAAAAATATTTCTGTTTGCTGATGACACCAGCTTGGTAGTGAAGGATCTTGTGTGTAATATTGAAACATTATCAAATAATGTAGTTCATGAAATAAGTTCGTGGCTTGTGGAAAATAATTTGATGCTAAATCACAGTTTCTAACTCACAGTTCTACAAGAACTGATATTTTGATCAGACAGAATGGGCATATTATAAGCGAGACGGAACAGTTCAAGTTCCTAGGCGTTCGGATACATAGTAAGCTGTTGTCGAAAGCCCATGTTCAGGATCTTGCTCAGAAACTAAATGCTGCTTTATTTACCATTAGAACAGTATCTGAAATAAGTGACATTTCAACACGAAAAGTAGTCTGCTTCGCATATTTTAATACGCTTATGTCATATGATATTATTTTTTGGGGTAATTCTTCTTATTCAAATAGGGTATTTTTGGCTCAAAAACGGGCTGTTCGAGCTATGTGTGGTGTAAGTTCGAGAACCTCTTGTCGACCCCTATTCAATAGTCTCGTAATTTTGACATTGCCCTAAACTGAAGAGTTTCCTCATGGCTCACTCCTTCTATTCTGTAGAGGAGCTCCTGGAAGCGCTAAAAAATTAAGCAAATTCCAGTGTTACATTGTTGACTTTCTTTATTTAAACGTGCGACTTGTCGCCTGAATATGTTTCTTATATTTCATTTTATCTGTTTCTACAATCGTGTTATAATTTCATGTATTGACTCGCTCCATCACCATGGAGATTTCTCCTTAATGTGGTCCCACGGAACAATAAATAAATAAATAAATAAAGCATGGTGTAGTAATTGATTTCGCTAAGGGAGCCCTGTAGCTCGAGGGTAGTGGCGTTAAATTGTGCAAGGAGACAGAAGTGCAAGGCGCAGATACACAGGGGCAGGGGCTTGGAATGCCATAAAGGATACTGCATCTGCAAAGTCTGAATGCAGCAGAATTCGCAGTTCTCTGTGTTTCTCAGGGGAGCTAGTACACAAAAGAACGCCGAAGAAATTGTGATGTAAACAAGTTAGCGACAGGCAGACATGTCACTGACAAGAAACAAGAACACAGCGTAAGGCAGACCAGGTGGATAAAATAAAGTTGAGTCCTTGTGTTGAGACTTATGGTGATACAGGTTGCTGATACTAGACTAAGAGAAGCCACTGTTGAAATGAAAGAGATGCAGGAAGGCGTGTACCTACCGTAGTCGCTGGTGAGAGTACGAAAACGCTCTTGTTTAATTAATATGTTAAACACGCGAGAGGAGGCAGTTTCTATTGAGATGCCTCGAATTAAAGCGGTAGAATTTCCACAACTTAGCACAAGTCTGAAGCAGACTGTGCACAAGGAACGAATGCCTCAAGTGAGAAACGATCTAAAATCTGTTTATTAATACAGACCTTACGGTTAGATAATTTAAATACCATAGTGAAGCAGACCATAATAGAGGTGTTTTCTGCATATAATGATATCTTTAATCTGCCAGTAGATTAGTTGACAAATGCAGATAAAATTCAGCATCAATAAAATTGATTCCCGAAGCAGACGGACAAATAATTTGCTTTCGTCCTTACAGAACACCAGAACGCAGAAATAAACGTCACAGCAGGAGATAAATGTGTGTAAGGGGTGATACAATAGTGCCTTCAACTAGCCCCTGGTATTTTCTGTTAATGCTTTCCCAAAAGATGAAGGCATCTGGTAAAAATAAATGGAGAGTAGTAGCTAATTCGAGGAAACTAAATGGTGTTAACTGTCACCACAGTAGAAGATATCAGGGTTCATCAGACAATGCTACGCTCTGCCAGTGCACCAACTTCCAGTGCGATTGTTATCTGCCCATTTCAGTCGTAGTTGCCGATAGTAGAAGGGAGATGGCAGTACGGGGACAGTTTTGATATCAAATTGATATGCAAATTAATTTTTGATCAATTAATTACCTCCAACTCCATTCCCACCCACAGATGACGTCATGTGTTTTCCTCAGCCAACACATGGGTCCCCGCCCCCTCCCCACCCCTCTCCCACCTACCCCATTAGTGGGAATTTTTAATTTTGGCCGGAATTTCAAAAATAGCGATAATTTCTTTGCCCCAGGGCTGTGCTGACGTCCCACTCCACTCCCCACTCGAGATCTTGCGGGAAATTAAAAATTGTGGTGCACTAACACATAGAAGCTGCCCAGATGTAAGAGAGGAAGGTTCAAAATGGCTCTGAGCACTATGGGACTTAACATCTGTGGTCATCAGTCCCCTAGAACTTAGAGCTACTTAAACCTAACTAACCTAAGGTCATCACACACATCCATGCCCGAGGCAGGATTCGAACCTGCGACCGTAGCGGTCACGCGGTTCCAGACTGAAGCGCGTAGAACCGCACGGCCACACCGGCCGGCTAAGAGAGGAGGGTTAGGTTAGTCTACTTTATTTGTTTTGTTTGGGAAACTGAAGTAAAGATCGGTCCTAATTACGTAATTATCATAAAGCTTTGCCCTAATGACTCAATTATATGCATAGCGCTACACAAGGAACTCCCAATATCGCAATACAGTTCAAAAATTGACGATGTCATACAATTGGTGTTATTCTAATGGAAAAAAATTTCACAATACCACTCGAAGCCAGTGGCAGACGCACTCAAACTCTACCTTTCACCTACAAGCTGACAGGGAAAAAGGTTGCAGTGGAAGGTACTATCTTTATTTTTTTAGCGGGAAATGTGTTCAACTGAACGAGATGCAGGTGTTGGACAGAGAGGAGTTTAATAAGTGTATTACCTGTACGCATACACCTGAGGTCTGTGTCAGTGTTTGACATTAGATTCGTTATAGACACCTGCTCGACAATGACCTGCAGCCTAGGTAATCGAAGCCATTACACGCTGCCACAACTGACATCAAATGCTTCACTGTTCTAATTGCACATCGAAATTGTTATGAACAAAAAACAGCACTAGTAATCAACAGGTCATAATGCAACACATGTACTGGGGAAAATCTTTGTCCGTAAATATTGCAGAGAGGCGGCAACTGAGCTTGTGTTCTCCTCGATGTACGTCCAGGAACTAGCGAAATTATAGGCACTTCTACCTTCCCTCATTCCTCTCCCTCCCTCCCTCGGATTTTTGAAATGGTCAACTGCTTCCGCGCGCCTCGCGGTTTCTCTGTGGCCCTTCCGCCATGTCCCTACGGTCGATGGGAGCACCTGGCCTACCATCATCCCCCTATGGCCGTTGGAAACACGCGGTCTGCCTTCAGGCGACGGTCAGGGCATCGGCCCTTCGCCAACACAAAAGGATGTAAAGCCAACTAAAGAATGTGAGATAAATGAGGACCGCCCCAAGTACAACTTGTTTGTTCAACTAATATTTAGTGGCACCGCACCACCCCACACGCCGCCCCCGACCAAAGCGCAGCTGCCTCCAGCAACCACACATACACACACACACACACACACACACACACACACACACTCTGGACCGTCCCACACACCACCGCTGCAAAGTGTGAAAACACTGCACTGTAAAAATTGTATTTTAACATCAATGCACCTTCTATAAGCGAGCATCTATTAAAAAGAAAAACACCATCGCTATGATAATAACAGTCGTCTTTCCACGAATATAGGTGCAGACCATTTTCTTTAAGTTTTATGAGCTAACTCGTTATAGTTTTTACGTTAGATTGCAGGATACAACGTGCATCTCATCATTTTGCGACATCCAATGAAGTGAAATAATGTACAGCATCGCTGCCGATTGCAGATGAGCAGGCTGCAGAGGCCTATACATGTCCACCCTGCGCAAAATTGGGAAAAAAGCTTCCACTATTTTGCTTGCGAAAAGTACCGATCACTACAGAATGTGGTCGTTATTCTGAAACCAGCATCAAAGTAAAGAAACAGAGAGAATTTAAGCTCCGAAGAAAAAACATTTATGTTAAGCAATGTCTTTCAGCTTGATGGACAAATTACACAACATGAGAGCGTCTCTCACGTTCAAATCAGTGTCTGTAAATAAACTGTGACGCATGTGTGTATTACAAACATTTCAGACACGTGAAATAACATTACAGAATACAGCCTTTCAAGCCATTTGCTCACATGTCGGAAAAAACACAACGACTTTACGTTCGACAACAACAACATTCAAGAGGACGTTGTTGTTTTGTACACTATGGCAGGTCCCGTTTTGCTAATGTGACGATATATCACACTGGCGTCTACGAAACAAATCGCGAGAGCCTGCCTTGTAATAGTATCCCCTCTAAAAATTTATTGCGTCTCTCTGTTCCTATACATCGAAAGAAGATACTGTCTGCGTGCTTACATTTGACTTTTTTGATCCATAGCTTTCCCCTACCGACCTGTCTATCGTACACCAGACAATCATTCTCAATAGCAGCAGATTCTTGCGTTCTAGTCTGCAAGCAATTTGAGCATCACCGCCTGTTTCACATGTCGGGAGAAACACTATCATTTCGAGAGTCTAGAACGAGTTATAATTCAAGTGGGGTCTACTTCATAGCCTCGCGGGGTAGCCGCACGGTCTCAGGAGCCTTGTCACGGTCCGTGCGGCTCTCCCCGTCAGAGGTTCGAGTCCTCCCTCGGGCATAGGTGTGTATGTTGTCCATAGCGTAAGTTAATTTAAGTTAGATTAAGTAGTGTGTAATCTTAGGGACCGATGACCTCAGAAGTTTGGTCCCCTAAGACCTTACCAAATCTACTTTATAATCAGAAGTTATGAAGTATGAAAGAACATAGGACTTGCGGTAGCACCTATTTTTAAACATGCACTCGTGACGATAATAATAAAAACAGTCACGGTTTCACAAGAATACATAAACCGATTTCTGTTAGTTTTATGAGCAAAACCGGTGTCGTTTTGAGAGAACTATATGCATCCAAACTTTAACCAGTTATACCACTCCTTGTAATAGCACCTGCTACAAGATTTTACCGCGTTTCTCTCTTTCGATATATCGAAAAACAAATGCCATCCGCGAGCTGACATCGACATATGACATATACACCTGTCAGCTCCTTGTTGCAGATCACATCACAGTAGAGTGGAAGTCAAATTAACCTGTGGAACTGCGCCAGACTTCGGGTTTCCATTAAGTGCATCGCTACATGAGTCTGCAGGCAAGCTCTCTGATGTGTCGTCGCAGTACACGGATTTGTTTCCAGACTATGTGTTTCCAATCTGCACCACTTGTTGAGTCTCATCTAGGTACAAGGCGAGTGTCGCTCTAGTTTTTATGGTCTTCCTATTCAAAATGCAAGCATGTAGATCATCACGAAGAGGGGAATTTTTAGGATTTTCTAGTAGGCTGTTGTATAGGAGACGGAAATATCCTCATATAAAATCAATCACCGCATGGGTACGCCAAAAAAATATGAAAAAGATGACATAAAATCGTTAAAAATCGAGGAAACTTTGCGTAATTACGATAAATAGATTGGAAATAGGTACAATTGAGCGAAATATGACGAAATATGTAAAATCGCGCAGAAACTTTGAAAATTACATAAATTGACTGAGAATACATAAAATTAGAGAAAAAGTACTAAGAAATGCGGGGAACTGAGGTGGGCTGGGGGCACTCAAACAATCAAGACCGAGAAAAAGCTTAAAAATTATGCTCTGGCTGCATTCCGTTTCAGCCCTTCCCTCCCCCTGTAAACTACGTGGGCGCTGTATTAAAGTGAGCGAAACATATTTGTCCCAGTCCATAACTATGTTCTCACACATGCAGTCGAATATAGAGATTACCAAATTACGGTTATTTCTCACAAGCAATGTTATTTCTTAAGTATTAAGGAGAAGACTCAATGCCTTTGTCAGACTTAAGTCATTCCCTTGAGTGTTCTGTAGGAGAGTGGACTGATGCCACATACAGGGTGTTTCAAAAATGACCGGTATATTTGAAACGGCAATACAAACTAAACGAGCAGCGATAGAAATACACCGTTTTTTGCAATATGCTTGGGACAACAGTACATTTTCAGGCAGACAAACTTTCGAAATTACAGTAGTTACAATTGTCAACAACAGATGGCGCTGCGGTCTGGGAAACTCTATAGTACGATATTTTCCACATATCCACCATGCGTAGCAATAATATGGCGTAGTCTCTGAATGAAATTACCCGAAAGCTTTGACAACGTGTCTGGCGGAATGGCTTCACATGCAGATGAGATGTACTGCTTCAGCTGTTCAATTGTTTCTGGATTCTGGCGGTACACCTGGTCTTTCAAGTGTCCCCACGGAAAGAAGTCACAGGGGTTCATGTCTGGCGAATAGGGAGGCCAATCCACGCCGCCTCCTGTATGTTTCGGATAGCCCAAAGCAATCACACGATCATCGAAATATTCATTCAGGAAATTAAAGACGTCGGCCGTGCGATGTGGCCGGGCACCATCTTGCATAAACCACGAGGTGTTCGCAGTGTCGTCTAAGGCAGTTTGTACCGCCACAAATTCACGAAGAATGTCCAAATAGCGTGATGCAGTAATCGTTTCGGATCTGAAAAATAGGCCAATGATTCCTTTGGAAGAAATGGCGGCCCAGACCAGTACTTTTGAGGATGCAGGGACGATGGGACTGCAACATGGGGCTTTTCGGTTCCCCATTTGCGCCAGTTCTGTTTATTGACGAAGCCGTCCAGGTTAAAATAAGCTTCGTCAGTAAACCAAATGCTGCCCACATGCATATCGCCGTCATCAATCCTGTGCACTATATCGTTAGCGAATGTCTCTCATGCAGCAATGGTAGCGGCACTGAGGGGTTGCCGCGTTTGAATTTTGTATGGATAGAGGTGTAAACTCTGGCGCATGAGACGATACGTGGACGTTGGCGTCATTTGGACCGCAGCTGCAACACGGCGAACGGAAACCCGAGGCCGCTGTTGGATCACCTGCTGCACTAGCTGTGCGTTGCCCTCTGTGGTTGCCGTATGCGGTCGCCCTACCTTTCCAGCACGTTCATCCGTCACGTTCCCAGTCCGTTGAAATTTTTCAAACAGATCCTTTATTGTATCGCTTTTCGGTCCTTTGGTTACATTAAACCTCCGTTGAAAACTTGTTGCAACAACACTGTGTTCTAGGCGGTGGAATTCCAACACCAGAAAAACCCTCTGTTCTAAGGAATAAACCATGTTGTCCACAGCACACTTGCACGTTGTGAACAGCACACGCTTACAGCAGAAAGACGACGTACAGAATGGCGCACCCACAGACTGCGTTGTCTTCTATATCTTTCACATCACTTGCAGCGCCATCTGTTGTTGAAAATTGTAACTACTATAATTTCGAAAGTTTGTCTGCCTGAAAATGTACTGTTGTCCCAAGCATATTTCAACAAACGGTGTATTTCTATCGCTGCTCGTTTAGTTTTTATTGCCGTTTCAAATATACCGGTCTTTTTGAAACACCCTGTATATCACCTTTAATAGTGTGAGGGGGGTGTACTTGAGAGATGTGGTGTTAGGATGAAATTGCTATATTATCCTACACACGAGCAAAACTACCTAACATCAGACCAGGACTTCTTTGTGGAAGAGGAATGCTACCAGAGCCATGGTGATGTTACTGTAAACAGCAATAAGACTGTTACATCTCCTTTGGCTACTGTTTGTGGTGCTTACTCCCTCATAAGAATTTGCTGATTTTTCGTGTGCCTTTTCGTGCAGCAGGGCATGGGTGGCACCTCAATGCATCAGCTAGCGAAAATATTCATGTCGGTTTTTCTTCGCTCTATATGCTATTTAGACATACCCACATCTGTCAAAACCGATAATATTAATAATAATATGTAGGACTGCCGCGGGAAGTGTGATTGAGGGTATGTACGTTTCCGACTTAAGGAGACGAATAAAATCCATTAATTTCCTAAGAGACAGAGCAGCAATCTCCTGACTTCATTCTAGTTGGTTTACAAGCAGCTAGAGCGACGGACATACACTGACGATGCCTTCCTATGACATCAGGATAGTGCAGAAGTAAGTAGTTTTGTTTTTAGCATGGTGCAGCAGAGTCAGCAACGGTAAAATGTAATTATATTAAATTTCATCCTCCAGTTGCGTAAGCAAATAAACTTTAACTAGGTTTCGGCTATAATAATGTAGCCTTCTTCAGAAATGTCACAATATAAAATTAAAACATTCCAGATATTTGCCTTGTCAAACTTAAAATATTAAAACTACAGTACATAGTCATAAGACTGCGTCACTTCTACTAATGTTTTGGTGTGGCCTATCGGCAAAACATTAGTAGAAGTGACGCAGTCTTATGACTATGTACTGTAGTACCAACATTTTAAGTTTGACAAGGCCAATATCTGGCATGTTTTAATTTTAATTTTGTGTTGTGACATTTCTGAAGAAGGCTACATTATTATAGTCGAAACCTAGTTAAAGTTTATTTGCTTATGCAACTGGAGGCTGAAATTTAATATAGGTAGTTTTATCATTTTAAAGTTTGTCAGCATAGTGATTGGGTTTGGAAACCTGCAGGGTGGTTGTATGTCCGACGTTGGACAAATTTATCCTGCATTAGAGTATCAAGAGCTTTGCATTCTGATCGACTAATATTTCGGAAGCCATATGGCTTTAACACTGTAGCATTTTTAGGTCCAGCACCATGTAGCTATAGGAGTGTGTGTTTATAATCTACGATCATTTCTCTCACGCCAGTACCTTCCTGGTACTGACTCCAGACAGTGGAATAATACTTCAGAATTGATAACACAGTTAATTTACGTGAAATGTTTCGAAGTCCACCCATGTGGAGCTCCTCATGTATGAGCCACACGTTTCGCCTTAATCGTCTGTTATATCACTGCAACACTCCCAAGTCTACTATACACCGATAAGAGGTGTTACTCTGCTCGACATGCGTCTGGAGAGATCGTGTGCATCTGAATGGATGCTGTGGGTAAGACTGGTGTGGAACAGTCTTTGCTGAACAGCAGCTACGGACACAGCTCGCCCCGTTCCTTCATGAGATGTGGAATGTATTGGGTGTGAGACCCTCATACATCTGGTCAGCTGCAGATTAAATTAGCGACTGTGTTGCATGGAGGCCGGCCTATGTGGCCGAGCTGTTCTAGGCGCTACAGTCTGGAACCACGCGACCGCTACGGTCGCAGGTTCGAATCCTGCCTCGGGCATGGATGTGTTTGATGTCCTTAGCTTAGTTAGCTTTAAGTAGTTGTAAGTTCTACGGGACTGATGACCTTAGAAGTTAAGTCCCATAGTGCTCAGAGCCATTTGAACAGTTTATTGCAGGGAGGGTTGGTCAAGGACAATGTGGGAGGGGTCTGTCAACCCCTGATTATATTCTACGAATGCGAGAGTACTCTGTGAGGCCCATCCACATAGGGGAAGATCGCCAGTCATAATCGTAAGTTCTTCACTATGATCTATGTGCTGGAAATATGTACATAACCTAATTGCATCGGTGGAGGACGTTGTTTGGTATACTTTTGTTATATATGACTGGATCTACTGCACAGTCACCGGTCTGCATTCGCAGTCTAGTTGCAAAGTTGTGTAGGGGTGATTTAGCGATGATATAGAAATTGGGAAACATTCTGCTGTTTCATCGGCTAGCGCTGAAATTATAGACCAACTGGTTTGCTTTGATGTATATGACCGAATGGATGTACTATCTGCATTCGCTATCTAGTATGCGTTACTTGCAAAGTAGTCGTGGGGTGATTTAGCGATGATACAGGAATTTTGGAGCACTCTGTTGTGTCATTGCCTGGCGTTGAAATTACCGAACAACTGGTAACATTGCTGAAATTGATCGCACTATCAACTGCAGTGCGGATTACAGTACATTGTCCCATATCAATTGTGTCTTTCCCATCCCATCCGACCACTTTTGATTACCACCTAATGATTAACTGACACCACTTGGTTGAGATGGAGAGAGCTGTGGCGGAAACTTGGGTATCTGCTACTTGTCACTGTGGCACAGAGGGTTAAATGTAGAGTTCATCACCTTCAGACAGTTGTTTGGAAGTGTTCCTCAGTGCTGCAGACTCGCCGTATTTCCATATGTTGTGATGCCCTCCACATGATTTTTTCACCAATAAGATAACAGTAGCTCTTTTTATTTCTACTACCTCACGCATGTAGTGAACAGCACCTTCTGGAGATGGTCAGCACTGGAGCAATAATCATGTACATGACTGCAAAGTGAGAAAACAATGGTCTTTGAAACAGGACACCAAGACATCTGCTACCCATCGCTGTTGAAGACAAGATTAACTGAATAATGGCTCTGAGCACTATTGGACTTAACTTCGGACGTCATCAGTCCCGTAGAACTTAGAACTACTTAAACCTAACTAACCTAAGGACATCACACACACCCATGTCCGAGGCAGGATTCGAACCTCCGACCGTAGCGGCCGCACGTTTCCATTCTGTAGCGCCTAGAACCGCTCGGCCACCCCGGCCGGCCTTAACTGAATAGATCGTCGTCTTTGGACAGCTGTTAGAAACGCTCTGCAATGCCATAAACTCCCCGGTTCCCATATGTTGCCATGTCTTCCTCATTTTTTTCGCTGAGAAACATCGCCTCTGTGTTTTATTCCTGCCAACCTGTGTGTTATGGGAGTTACATAGTTTACATCATACGATGTTCAGCTTTTTGTGAGAGCCAATGGATCGAAACGTGTAAATGGATCAGTTTAGCACTTGACACAGACCTAGAAGTCATAATAGAAAAACGAAGTTTACGGTGGCATACAAAGCCGTAGTCATACACTGCTTTGATGTGTTACAGCCGAACAACAATGCATTAAATTGTTTATTAAGGAACAATACAGGAACCCTCTCTTGTGACTGATAATCTTCCTCCAGTACAGTCGACAAACCTTTACGCAGGTCTGTGCAAGCGGCTTTGACCATTGGCCACCAGGTCCAATGGAGCGATACGTGTATATGTAATATGCCAATCTCAACAAGCAGGTGGTATTTGTTTTTCGATATATCGGAAGAGAGAAATGTGGTAAAATCTTATAGGAGGTTCTGTAACAAGGAGTTATATAACTGGTTAAAGTTTGAATACATATACTTCTCTCAAAACTACACCGATTTTGCCCAAAAAACTAATCGGAGTCGGTTGTATCCATTCTTATGGAATCATGACTGTTTTTATTATTATCGTCATGATTGCGTGTTTAAAAATAGGTATTACCACAAGTCTCATATTAATTCATACTTCATAATCTCTAATTGCAAAGCCGCATGGAGTGGCCATGCGATTTGAGGCGTCATGTCACGGACTGCATGGCCCCTACAGCTGGAGGTTCAAGTCCTCCCTTGGGCATGGGTATGTGTGTTGTTCTTAGCATAAGTTAGTTTAAGTAGGGTGGAAGTCTAGGGAGCGGTGACCTAAGCAGTTTGGTCCCTTAGGAATTCACAACTGCAAAGTAGGCATCAATTGAATTATAGCTCTTTCTAGATCCTCGAAATGATAGAATTTTTCCCGACGTGTGAGTAGATTGAAACAGGCTGTGATGGTCAAATTGCTTACAAAGCTAGAACGCAAGAATCTGCTGCTGTGGAAAATGACTGTCTGGTATATGATAGAAACGTTACAGACATGTCGGTAATGAGGAGTGATGGATCAAAAATGTCAAATATAAGCATGCAGACGGTATTTGCTTTCAATACATCGGAAGAGACAGATGTGGTAAAACTAGGGGGTTCTATTACAAGCAGGCTCTCACGATTTGTTTCACAAACGCCAGTGTGGTATAGCATCGCATTGGTAATTAATGGATGAGTTTAATTAACCTGAATATCAATTTGATATCAAAATTGTCCTCGTGTCGCCATCTCCACACTATTGCCGATGTCATGATGTTAACATTGGCACATGCATGGGTTGCCAGCTTTGGAGGTCCGTCTTTAAGAGTGTTTGGTGCACTGTGTGTTCAGACACACTTGTACTCTACCCAGTATTTAAGTCTGATGTTAGATCTGCCACAGTTTGCCATCTGTCCTGTTTTACCATTCCGCCCAGCCTACGACATCTGACATCTGTAATGAGGTGTGACCGCCTAACCACATGATGTCTGTACAGGGTTTCACCTTAGTTTTGCCACATGTTGAAGACACTCGTCACAGCACTCCTTGAACACGTGACAAGTTGTGCTGTTACGAAAACGCTCATTCCGAGCCTCCGGTCCATCATAATCTGTCCTCGGGAAAACTCAGATTGATTGTTGTCTTGCCCATTTACACACGGACAGCATGCTCAATAATTCTATACTAATTATCGGAAAAAACAACACATTGAACAACTAGAGATAGGACGTTCATATTCACAGGATGTGTACATTAGTATGTTCTGTAGAAGTGATTAGCATTTGAACCATGTTGGCCTGCGGGATCAAAGTCAACGTCGATATCGCTGCGCAACACCACCTATTAGAAAAATGTGCCTGTGCCTCTCGTTGTCGTTATAAACCGAAGGTGATGGACCAGTGCGACTTGCACAGATGTGCAGGATGCCTTGCAGATGTATAAGTGAACTGCTCTGTCAAATCAGTGAGTTTGAAAAAGGGCACATTATTGGCATGAGAGAATCTGATGTATCCATCAAGGAATTTGATGCTCAAGTGGGACGAAGTATTTCGGCAGTGCAACGAGTGGATGCAGAATGGTAGAATGGTTCACAGAAGGCCATAGAACATGATGAGATGGGTGACGTCACTTCCCCAGGGAAGCGTCCTGGGACCTCTGCTGTTCCTGTTGTATATGAATGACCTTGATGACAATCTGAGCAGTTCTCTTAGGTTGTTCGCAGATGATGCTGTAATTTACCGTCTAGTAAGGTCATCCGAAGACCAGTATCAGTTGCAAAGCGATTTAGAAAAGATTGCTGTATGGTGTGGCAGGTGGTAGTTGACGCTAAATACCGATAAGTGTGAGGTGATCTACATGAGTTCCAAAAGAAATCCGTTGGAATTCGATTACTCGATAAATAGTACAATTCTCAAGGCTGTCAATTCAACTAAGTACCTGGATGTAAAAATTACGAAAAACTTTAGTTTGAAAGACCACATGGATAATATTGTGGGGAAGGCGAGCCAAATGTTGCGTTTCATTGGCAGGACACTTAGAAGATGCAACAAGTCCACTAAAGAGACGGCTTACACTACACTCGTTCGTCCTCTGTTAGAATATTGCTGCGCGGTGTGGGATCCTTACCAGGTGGGATTGAGCGAAGACATCGAAACGGTGCAAAAAAGGGCAGCTCGTTTTGTATTATCGCGTAATAGGGGAGAGAGTGTGGCAGATATAGTAAGCGAGTTGGGATGGAAGTCATTAAAGCAAAGACGTTTTTCGTCGTGGTGAGATCTATTTACGAAATTTCAGTCACCAACTTTCTCTTCCGAATGCGAAAATATTTTGTTGAGCCCAACCTACATAGGTAGGAATGATCATCAAAATAAAATAAGAGAAATCAGAGCTCGAACAGAAAGATTTAGGTGTTCGTTTTTCCCACGCGCTGTTCGGGAGTGGAATAGTAGGGAAATAGTACGATTGTGGTTCGATGAACCCTTTGCCAAGCACTTAAATGTGAATTGCAGAGTAATCATGTAGATGTAGATGTAGATCACCCAGACCACCCCACGAGAAGATCGACATCTCATCTGAATGGCATTGAATGGTATGTCTGTGTACTCCTCGGCTCTGGCGCAACAGTGGAAAGTGTAACACATTGTCCACTATCTGGCGTGGGTTATGTGCGTGTCGTCCACTTCTCTGCTTATCTTTCACAAATGTGCAGAAAGATCGTAAATGGCAATCGTCTATGGAACGGCATCATTGGGGACAGGAATGGCATGAGATAGTGTTTTTGGACGAATCCAGGTTCTGTTTGTTTGAAAATGATGGCCGCATTTTGGTTCGCCGCAGACAGGGGAGCGATATCACAGTGACTGCATTGCATAAGACATACAGCGAAAACGCAAGGCCTTATGGTGTCGGGAGCTGTTAGGTACAACCACAAATCACAGTTGGTGCGTGTTCAGGGCACCGTGACCAGTGTGACCTACGTGAATGATGAATGACATCCTGTGACCTGTACCCATACTCTTTCTTCACAACACCTCAGACGCCATTTTTCAGCAAGACAGTGCACGACCACATGTTGCTGCATGAATATGCGCCTTTTTGGTATCACAGCATGTCAGCCTTTTACCCTGGCCCGTCAGATCACTAGACTTGTCGCCAATCGAAAATGTGGGGGGTATGGTGAAACGATGGGTACAGTGCTGTGACCCAGTGCCAACCAGCACAGATGAACTTAGGAAACAGGTGAATACAGCATGGTTGGTTACATCACAGGACGCCATTCGCGCCTTTACGCAGGATCTATGGCGGACCTTATGCCTGCCAGGCAACGGGACACATGCTGAACCAAGGTGACTGAAATGCTAATCATTTCTGCAGAACATACTAATGTACATGTCCTGTGAATATGAATGTTCTGTCTCTAGTCCTTCAAGATGTTCTGTTTTTTCTGAAAATTAGTGTACATGAACTGTGCTTGTGTATGACTAGCAGTCATCACTCGCCAAGTGACGCTGCTATCACCTGGACTGGTTTATACCGACAGTAAGTCAGTGGTCATGATGTTCTGGCTGATCAATGTAGTTGACTGACCAATCACATGCCTGAGCGACAGAGTTCTGTGGAAGCATGCCTCGATGAACGCTAGACAAAGGCTTTTCTTCTGTTTCCTGTTTGTGATAGCGTTGGATCTTAATGCTTATCGGGGCTGGCTTGGAGACGCTCTGTGTACAGAGTTGAGAAAATCAGATAGATTCAAACCCACACATAGGGTTACCAGCGGTCGTTTTTCCCGTGAAACACACGCGAATGGAAAAGGCAAAGGAGGAAGTGACACTAGTACACAAGGTACCCTTCGCGATGCACCGTGAGGTGGCTTGGGGAGTATAATTGTAGATGTAGGTGTACAAGCATTATGGTGACGTCGTAGGTATGCTAGCGCAGCTTGGCCGGCCGCGGTGGTGTCGCGGTTCTAGGGGCGCAGTCCGGAACCGTGCGACTGCTACGGTCGCAGGTTCGAATCCTGCCTCGGCCATGGATGTGTGTGATGTCCTTAGGTTAGTTAGGTTTAAGTAGTTCTACGTTCTAGGGGACTGATGACCACAACAGTTGAGTCCCATAGTGCTCAGAGTCATTTGAACCTAGCGCAGTTTGGCGTAATATTTTCTTTGCAGCGTTTTGAGGAATTTAGATGTACTTTCACTCGAACCCAGGCTTAATATCGATTGTTCAAGGACAGAGATCTTGTTCCATGTTCACAGAACAACATCGATATTTCAGTTGTCAAATGGTTCTGAGCACTATGGGACTTAACTTCTGAGGTCATCAGTCCCCTAGAATTTAGAACTGCTTAAACCAAACTAACCTAAGGACATCACACATATCCAAGCCCGACGCAGGATTCGAACCTGCGAACGTAGCGGTCGAGAGGTTCCATACTGTAGCGCCTAGAACCTCTCGGCCACACCGGCCGGCTTTTAGTTGTCCATCCATGATATTAGAGTATGACATTAATCACTTTCCCACTATCTTGATATTGGTCGGAGTATTCTAACATGTATGGATTTTTTCCTTTTGATCTGTTTCTTGTGTTTCGTGGGATTGTACTCCACGTGGTTTACTGTTTACTCAGTTAATGATTGATAGTAAGGAATCATCATAAAGTACTCCCGATTTATTCATATCCCCCAGTGACTCACACAACTCACACGAGTTTTAGGTTGTTTCCATGTGCTCTTACGTTTTTAAGTGAGACAGTACTTGATCTGACAACAAGTTGACACTTACAGTCCCTTCAGCGGAATTATTATTCGTAAAAGCGTTGCCGTCAGTAGGAATATTTTGAATTCTTTGCAAGTATATTACAGCCAGCAAGGTAAGTCATTGTTGCAGAGACTTCGAAACTTCACGCTGTTCCGAACTATGTTCGATGTGATTGTTGCATTTCATGTTCTTTTTGTGAAAATGCGTTAGTCTTACAAGGTGAGGTTTCACAGTCTTCGTTGCGCGAGATCCGCCTGTAAGAAAGGTCACAATCGACTTACAGATCGTGCCAGGAAGTTAGTGGGTGTAATCGTAATCTTGCATTCATTAAATTATTTGTTCAAGCGCCCCTTTTTCTCTTTTGTACAATGAAAGCAATTCTTGCTTATGAATATTTCAATAAAAATTAGATCAGTTAGCATCAGTGATTATTCTTGCGTCAAAATCTTGTATACAAGCAGGATATTTTCAGAGAACTTACGACGGTACTGGGCACTACGCTCTGTAGCTTGAATAATTAGCTCGAGTCCCCACGTGCTATGGCACGAAAATATGTATACTATTTGTTATACTCCACACTCAGCTTAACTGAGTGGCCCAGAGATGTGGCTGGTCTCAATGTTTGGCTACGTTTTCCGTCATAGGGTGCCAGCTCACACCTGTCGTAAACTCAATTTTCAAGTTGAAATAAAAATATAAAGAACAATGCAGGCAGGTATTGCGGTGAAATTAAAAAAAAAATATTGAGTCACTCTCGTTGATTTATCATTTGAACAAGTGGTTTATTTTTATTTTTCCAGGAAAGTCTTCAATATATTGACTAAACACTTAAAATGCAGTCTGAGAGGCAAAAACGTCAGGGGAACAGTTAATAACTGATGCTACAACACTTCACTATGAAATTCAAATGTCGCGATCACGGCACTCGACAGTCTGTTCACAGTTTACAAAGTACACTGTTGTCTGCTGTCAAATGGTTGGTTCAAATGGCTGCCGGCCGCGGTGGTCTAGCGGTTCTAGGCGCTCAGTCCGGAACCGCGCGACTGCTACGTTCGCAGGTTCGAATCCTGCCTCGGGCATGGACGTGTGTGATGTCCTTAGGTTAGTTAGGTTCAAGTAGTTCTAAGTTCTAGGGGACTGATGACCACAGATGTTAAGTCCCATAGTGCTCAGAGCCATTTTTTTCAATATGATACACATGTTACGTCGGTATGTACACTGAAGACAGAAGTTTGATTTCTTAAAAATGAGTTAGAGAACGGGAAAAACGATACGTATGGGTAACGGAGATTTTTCTTTGGGGAATATTTCTAGGATATTCATGGAATGAAACATACGTCAGAATGAATCACAGAAATTTACTTATATGTTTCCCATATTTTCAGTACTATAAAATCAACCAGCAATGGGTAAGAACTGCTTATAGTTATACCTGATATATCGACACTAGGGCTAAAATAAGAGATACACTAAAAGGGAACACTGTTTTATTGTTTTTCATGGACATCAACACAACTGTTAAACACAAATTAAATTCCTAGGTTGATATTTCTCACCCTATTAGTGAAATGAGGAATTGTCAATTTACCTGCCACATCACTCTTATTAGGAAGGGATATGTCTCTTTCATTTTATTTGAAAACGATTTTGTCCTTGTCCCCAGACTCTAGAGCCAAACTTCTAGGTCATTTTCTAGTACTTATTGTGTTAGTGGTGGTGGTGGTTAGTGTTTAACGTCCCGTCGACAACGAGGTCATTAGAGACGGAGCGCAAGCTCGGGTTAGGGAAGGATTGGGAAGGAAATCGGCCATGCCCTTTCAAAGGAACCATCCCGGCATTTGCCTGAAACGATTTAGGGAAATCACGGGAAACCTAAATCAGGATGGAGACGGGATTGAACCGTCGTCCTCCCGAATGCGAGTCCAGTGTGCTAACCACTGCGCCACCTCGCTCGGTATTGTGTTAGTGCAGACGCATCTGTAGCTGTATGAATTCCTCTTTCTTCCTCAAAATTTAGCCAATATATAATCTCCTAGACCTACATGTGCTAGATCGTTCATTACAATCGGATCTGGTGAGGATCGTCCTAGGGATCGACAGCATCCATGCTGTCGTCACTCTTGAAACAGATTTCAGAATCGGAATCGCTCCCCTTAATTTCCTTTATTTTTTGTGTGCTTGTAACAGCTTTGGGCACAGGAATAGCTTGCTGGCACTCCTGCTTTTGGCCTAGTCTTGTTTTATTTGGGGGCTTTTCTTTTTCAGTAATGAGTTCACTGCTAAAGGTGTAGTGTTCCGTGGCTGTGTCGCCGCCGTATGGGAAGGGCGGCAACCCGCGGTACACCGGTACGTTGCTGGTGGCAAGGCAGTAGGCGACATCCACTTGTAGAACTGAAAAATACCATGTTTTTGAATGAAATGTACTATATTTAAGTATTACATTGACTTCGTGATAATTAACTCCATAGAAAATGTGTCAATAATGAATAATTCAGCAGACAGAGCACAATTTTCAGAGTATGTAACACAAATTTCGTAGCTACAAAGCCAGTATTTGCGTAAATGTGGCAAATGTTCTAGAATTGTGTGCACATTTATTTTCAGTCTGAAAGTGTTGTTCATAAAAATTATTTTTTACCTCCAAAGTAAAGTTTCTAATGGAAAAAAACAAATTACTTCCAACTATTCCTAAACAATGGCAGCATAACTAAAAGTAGCAACATTTTTGATAGGTATGGTTTCATTGGGAACAGACTGGGTGTAGCATTTTTGGAAGTTTTTGGCTATATCAGTTTTAGGTCATTTTACCCCACTTATTGCGTTACGTAGTGACGTTACTGCTTTGGTGGAAAAATAAAAAGTTGAAAATAAACACTACTGGTAAAATAGTACTTATAAAAGTATGCTGCAATATTTGCTTCTTAGAAGTGTTCGCACTGTGTTGCAAACACGTATGCCTACGTTTACCGCGTGAGCAGCCTTCAGATATAGCCGTCTTACTCACACACCTGCTCGCGTTAGCACAGTGGTGGAAGCGCTGAGCGGACTCGGCTGCGCTGACAGAGTGCGAGCGCTCTCTGGGAACGAAAGTTTTGGACAGGCTTGCTGTAAACAGCATACTACGTCCTTTACATATTAGGATGTATAAGGACTAAACTCGCCTGCACCCATCTGTCTTCACAGCGGTAAGCATATGTATTACTGCAAGCCACTAAAAATGTGTCGTCTGTATGTCATGCTATATAAGTATACGCAACACGCAAATAATATTCATTTGGGTGGTGGAGGGTATCATCATTCTTGTTCTTGATGCACTGAGAGAAGCACTTCTACACATTGTCCTCAATTATCTGCTGGATATTTTCCAATATCAGTGTTCCCCAATAGTTTTTACCCTCTATAGCCCCATCAAGTACCTTGGATGATGTCATCTTATGTCTTCTTCTTCTCAATTTTTTTCACAGGTTCTTCAGTCTGCGGATTCTGCAGGGAAGCTCCTCATTTCTGATCTTACCATTCCTCCTAAATTTCAAGTCATTCTATAGTATTGCAACTTAAACCGCTTCGATCATCTTCTTTTGCGGATTTCCCCACAACGTGTGATTCACTTCGATACAATGCTGTGCTCCAAACGCACATTCTCAGTAATTTCTTCTTCACATTAAATCCAGTGTCTGATAGTAGCAGACTTCGTTTGGCAAAGAATGTTCTGTTCGCTTGTGCTAGTCTGCTTTCTGTGTCCTCCTCGCTTCGTCCATCATGTATTATTTTACTTCCAAGGTAACAGAATTACTTCATTTCGTCTACTTCGTTGTCCGCAATTTTGATGTTAAATAAGACTCGCGCGACTGCTTAACACACGGTGCACAGAAACTGAAGATATGTGATAGTAGCATTTCGATTTCGTATAAGAATGACGAGATAGAGGACAGCGTGAGCAGCCTTGGTAGGGGGTTCCCCTGGGCTGGCGCAGCACTCGGAGATGGTAACGCCGTTCCTCACTTGATTACCGGCCTGAAGTGTCTCTTCTCCTTCGTTCCGACTCAGACCTGTCGGCGGCATATTGATCGACCGGCCCGTGTCTCTGGAAGCACGACGGCTCTCTTCTCACGGCTCCCCCGCCAACAAACTGCTTCTCCGTCCGAATATGCGATACAAGCCTCACGACCAGCTTGCCGTCCTCATAAGGGAGTATGCAGTACCTTTATTATCTTTCACTTCTAATTACGTGAGTAACCGTTACCTACATACCTCTGTGAATGTTCCACTCTTTCATTTTATCACAGCAACTATCTCGCGGCTTTCGTTGTGTTACGATTAAAGCTTTTGATTTTCCAGATATCGTTGTGCAATTATGCCGGGTGAGCCGGAATTTCACCAACAGAATCGCGGAATTTCTTCAGGGATATTTTATGAGTATTTTGTAATAAGGGGCCCAATGTCTCTGGCAGATTGGCACAGAACAATTCCATTTCGTATGATTTCACACTCCCATTTATCCTTCTGTTTGTACTCCACTGAAAATATCTACACGACTGTGCCTCTGTCGACGGTGGGCGCTGTGTTTTGAAACATATATTTTCCATTCACCCACAGTACTTGATGTTGACAACAGTAATGCGCACTTTACTCTTCGCTCACACAATTGCAGTGAGTACTGCTCGGTTCTGTATCCGGTTTGTTTTTGCGGCAGTGTTAGTTCCACATTAAGAGTGATACTCAGCAGTATTGATAGATTTATTGCTGGTGAGTTGGCCGATACGCACCAGGTGTATCGATTCACCGAACGATTTTAAATGGCATCACAACGACGACGCCGTTACGGCAGTGACGGCAACCACAAAGCAGTGGTTATGCATCTGAGAGTTGTTGCATTACTCTGTGTTTTGCGTTGTACATTTTGGTGACAGTATGTTACAGGCTATTCCACTGTCTTGATGGCATTTTCAAAGCAACAAAGACGATCTGGATAAAACGTCGAATAAATTACGACTAATTTGTTACTCTGTTACCGGCCACTTATGAACACGATTCCCATACACCAAAACAATCAGAAAATATCCCATAACAACTTCTGAAAATGTTTCTGTTCTATATTTCGTTACTTTTGCTACTAAAGTCATTAAATTTCAGTTTTGATATAAGAAAGACCCAATACTCAGCGATATACTGCAGCTTGCGAGAAATGCAGCAAAATAAGGATAATTGCACTGAAACAACGATTACGTATACCTTGAAGTGGCACGAAACATGTCTGGAACATAATAGAAATCTCTTTAGATCAATTGTGGTTGCGGGACAGCAGATGGTCAAATATTTACCATGTAGAATCGTCAAACACTCGCAGTATTGAGAAATTATTTTATTTAGACAACCAGTTTCCGCATCTTAATAATGCCATCTTCAGGTCTCTGTATATTAAAAACGAATATGTGTGTAGTGTATTTGAAGGTATACCACAGGAGACTGTACAGAAAATGAAACGTAATATAAAACGTTCTTAAAACCAACAAAATGCTATTTGCAGCCTTAAGACAAGTGGCTGTGCATATACAGCATAACAAAGCAGCATATGTACCCTTACTGGTCAACACTGAAACTATTTTGACATCATAGAGCTGTAAAAGGACATGACACACATGAGAAAAAAACTAAAATTGATAACATACAATCAGAAGTTTCTTCCAGTTTCTATTTTTATATATGTTTCAAAATTGTTTTTCTTTTTTCTTTTTGTGTAATTTTAATATACACTCCTGGAAATGAGAAAAAGAACACATTGACACCGGTGTGTCAGACCCACCATACTTGCTCCGGACACTGCGAGAGGGCTTTACAAGCAATGATCACACGCACGGCACAGCGGACACACCAGGAACCGCGGTGTTGGCCGTCGAATGGCGCTAGCTGCGCAGCATTTGTGCACCGCCGCCGTCAGTGTCAGCCAGTTTGCCGTGGCATACGGAGCTCCATCGCAGTCTTTAACACTGGTAACATGCCGCGACAGCGTGGACGTGAACCGTATGTGCAGTTGACGGACTTTGAGCGAGGGCGTATAGTGGGCATGCGGGAGGCCGGGTGGACGTACCGCCGCATTGCTCAACACGTGGGGCGTGACGTCTCCACAGTACATCGATGTTGTCGCCAGTGGTCGGCGGAAGGTGCACGTGCCCGTCGACCTGGGACCGGACCGCAGCGACGCACGGATGCACGCCAAGACCGTAGGATCCTACGCAGTGCCGTAGGGGACCGCACCGCCACTTGCCAGCAAATTAGGGACACTGTTGCTCCTGGGGTATCGGCAAGGACCATTCGCAACCGTCTCCATGAAGCTGGGCTACAGTCCCACACACCGTTAGGCCGTCTTCCGCTCACGCCCCAACTTCGTGCAGCCCGAGGCACACAGGGCGAACACCCGGCATCATGGTGTGGGGAGCGATCTCCTACACTGGCCGTACACCTCTGGTGATCGTCGAGGGGACACTGAATATTGCACGGTACATCCAAACTGTCATCGAACCCATCGTTCTACCATTCCTAGACCGGCAAGGGAACTTGCTGTTCCAACAGGATAATGCATGTCCTCACGTATCCCGTGCCACCCAACGTGCTCTAGAAGGTGTTAGTCAACTACCCTGGCCAGCAAGATCTCCGGATCTGTCCCGCATTGAGCATGTTTGGGACTGGATGAAGCGTCGTCTCACGCAGTCTGCACGTCTAGCACGAACGCTGGTCCAACTGAGGCGCCAGGTGGAAATGGCATGGCAAGCCGTTCCACAGGACTACATCCAGCATCTCTACGATCGTCTCCATGGGAGATTAGCAGCCTGCATTGCTGCGAAAGGTGGATATACACTGTACTAGTGCCGACATTGTGCATGCTCTGTTGCCTGTGTCTATGTGCCTGTGGTTCTGTCAGTGTGATCATGTGATGTATCGGACCCCAGGAATGTGTCAATAAAGTTTCCCCTTCCTGGGACAATGAATTCACGGTGCTCTTATTTCAATTTCCAGGAGTGTAAATATCTACATAATTCTTATAGATGAGAAATAACCTATTTCTTATGAAAACCTATGCTCATTCAAAGTAAAAATTCGCGATATAACCTATGAAGTACACAAATGTGTGCATATATATATATATCGCCTTGGTATTATCACTATTAGTTATATATCAGAATTAGTTGTCACAACATCGAAAAAGCAACCAGACGCAGAACCCAACAACCGACAAAATATTAAGTGAATAACGGTATGCAAAGAACATGGGAGGAATACTCATAAAGTAGGTACAATGCAAATGTTATACACCAAATCAAAAAATAAAAAGATATCGCATAGTGTCTCATTGATTCCTCACATAGTACACCATCTATTGTATATGGTCATTCCCAATCAACCATCATCTCCCCCAGTCTACAACCGCATGGATGTATCCCAAAACCTTTGTTACACTGTCTACATTATATCAAGATACAGTGTTTTACAAATACTGTTTTCTAGCTTTGGAAATATCTGGCAGCTGCAAGTGGGAGTTGCAAATGTCGGCTTAGTTCAAAAATGGCTCTGAGGACTATGGGACTGAACATCTGAGGTCATCAGTCCCCTAGAACTTAGAACTACTTAAACCTAACTAACCTAAGGACATCAGACACGCCCATGCCCGAGGCAGGATTCGAACCTGCGACCGTAGCCGTCACACGGTGTCGGCTTAGTACACGTTCCTTGGCTGAATCACTTTCTAAATCGAGGACAAGGGTGATTTTATTACGAGCTTACACCACTGACGACTTGCACTTTCAGTCTGTTAATACACACCCTGTGATCACCGTTTATATTCAATGTCGCAGTGTTTGTGTGGTAAACCACTTCATTCAGAAACAAAACCAAACGCCGATCCATAAAGCATGTATAGTTTTTATATCTAGATCATTAATAAGGATATCGTTAGCGATACTTGTATGTGCTTGTAGAACCAGGACTGCTTTTTGTGCAGGGTGATAGTAACATAAATCATTGCAATCTTGTTTTCAACATCTAGTCGCTTATAAGATAATGCGTTTCTCTTACTAAGACATACCAGTGGCACTCGCAAGAAAAACAAATGAGGCATGTCCATCCATCGCGGATTTTCGCTCAGTTTTGTTCGGTGTTATCAGCATTCAGTTAGTGGCGAAATACTATAGTTAGTAGGGGATATGTGATTGACTTGCTGTGATTGACAGACTTAGAAAGTTTGTGTTGGCGTGTAGAGTTACTGTGGATATTGTTCCCACATGTGCAAAAAAATGGCTATGTCTGGTCATAAGGGAGGTATGGCTCTGACATGGGGGATTGCGGTTTCAATGCACCGATAGTCATAAGGACGATAAAGGATTTTACGTGGCAAAATATGTCCAGTCATAAGAGGAATATAAATATTGATATTTCCAGAGCCACAGCCATCAGGAGAGGTATTTCTGACACTTTGCCCATTGTCAAATGTCATCAGATTACGGCTGCAATCGTAATATTTAATTGTAATTGCAGTGATAAATGTGTATAGTTTCCTAGGACGGCATCATGTGGCATGCAGGACACATGGTGAAGGTAGCCTGCGACCAGAAGAAATGGGCATTTCTGGCTAAAGGCTCTCACGAGCGGCAGGTACAAAGAAAAGTTTCCCCTGGGCAGCTAGTCAATTCTTGCCCGCAGTTACAGAGGCTATTCCTGCCGGGGGCGCCCACTGGATAGCGGAAGACAAACTAATACTCAGTATACGTTGGGCTGTCTCCTTGATCGCGTTTGTTGGATGTATTCTCCATGGAAAATTGGGCGATTCAGTATCGATCACTGCCATGTGTTGGCACTGGATGTAGTGACAATATCCGAATTGTACCAGTCCAATCGTCCATGACCTCCATGGCTTGGGTGGTGCATTCTGTGACACACATGCCACGGCTGTGGCACTTTTTTCTGGCCTCTGAGCATTGGAGCTGGCGATATTCGACAGGACATGTAAGCTACCTGTGTACTTTGGGACATGAACGCGCAGGATGTATGAATGTTTCAGTAATCTCTGTCATCTAGCCCTGACAACTACTGCTAAAGACTGGACTGTGATTTATGTGTGTCGTGGTTAGGGCTTCTCAGTACATTGCAGTGGACACTGTCTTGCAGAGGTATTTGCTGTTTTTGTCTCTGTCTTATCATGCAGTATGCCATTCCTCCTCCTTCTGAATGTAGCAGAGAGAATCTACTTAGCGGTTATAACATGCATTAAAAACATAACCGCAACATCAAATTCCTGATGATCAAGTAATTGTTTGTGATGGTGGTACTGCGAGCACGATCACAGTACAAGGACACTGCATGCAACTGACCTTAAATTTGAAATTTTCAGCTACCTCCAATGTAATGGACTTTCTACCATATGACCTAACTGTGCCAGTATCAATCGACAAGAGGGAAGAAGGAGAAAATTCCAGTATGGTTTGGAAACTGGGTAGTTACAGGATGGAATCCCGCCAAATACTCCAGTCCAAGTATCCATCAATCAGAAGCAAGGAAAAACTGTCCCATTAAAATGGTATCGATTTAATTAATTAGTCAATCAATCTGATAGAGTGACATCCACTGCTGGGTGTTTACCAGGTAAATGCTTCTTTGTTTGTGGTCTGGTCCGTACACAAATAATGGCTCATGCAGAACCAGCAGTACCACAAGACCACAAGATAGGACATGGCTACCTGAGAGACAGAGAGAGAGAGAGAGAGAGAGAGAGAGAGAGAGAGAGAGAGAGAGAGAGAGAGAGAGAGAGAGGGAGGGAGGGAGGGAGGGAGGGAGAGAGAGGGAGAGCAAGTGTTTCGACGGTAATTTGTCAGGTATCAATATCGAAGGGTTGCCGCCACCCAATGCTTTCCTTCAGAGATTTCTGCAACATCTGGTCTGTTAGTTGCGGGCCCCGATAAAGCGTAGTATGGTCTGTGTGTGCAGGAATACAAGAAGCAGACAGCCCAGCACGCAATGCCCTACGGTCGATGCGAAACATTTTTAACAGTTTAATTACATGAGGTGACGTACGTTGACAGTATTCCTTGCACAATCTGGACAAAAAAACGTAGTTTTTTAAATATTCCACATTGCCTTATCACCCTCAAAACGTTTAAATAAACCATATTCAATACAGTGCAGTAAATTTCCCAGTAAATTCTTCAAATAAATAAATAAAGTATATTGCAAAGATTGCCTTATATCCAATAAATTATTTAAATAAATAATATTCACACATTGCCTTGTCTACCAGAAATTGTTTAAACAATATCCCATATACTGCAATCAATTTCCGGTCAAATAGCCAATCGACTTAGTCTTTTTCCCGCCAGTTTCTAGCCGGGGAAGGGGAGTGGGAGAGCTGGAGGTGGAAGGGGAGGGGAGGAGTTATTTAATTGATTAATTTAATTAATTAGCGAATCAAATTTGTTGAGTGGGATGGGGATATTCGAATAACTCAGGCCTGAAAGTGTACTTGTATCGGTGATGGAAGTTCCTAAAGGGGGGAAGAGAAGGGGTAGGGGAGAAGGAGGGGAAGGGGTGGGGTTAAGTTTCTCATAAGGACAGATTATCCACGGGGGGTTATAATACACTTAGCAGAACGATGTGTTACGGATCTGCCAATCAAACGGGAACCATGTGTTTGCACCTGAATGTGTGCTTGCCCCTGAATGTATGCAACTAGCAATAAAAATTCGCCAGATCGATGGTTGCCCTACTACTTATTCCTACTTGGTTTACTCTCTGTGACGGTGTTCCACTGCAAAGCAGGTGCCAACTCTTTTGTTTAAATGTTAAACAGTATTTTGACCTTTGGTTATGATTTATGTGCATTGCACTAAGTTCGTCTTAGATGTGCGAAAGGTAGTTTAAAAATTATAGACTGGCAACACATGATTAACTCATCACAAACCTTATACAGGACATTTCTTCAGGAACTGCATCGGAACCTTTTGAGGGAGAGGTGTCGGAAGCAGTTGCATTACCTCAAACACAGGAAACAGCACCGATAACCGAGCAGGGTGGAAATGGCAGTGCTTGCGACATGGAATCAAATGTAGCACAGAGCAGCTCAAGTTTAGCAATTATGTGGAACGTCCCACTGTGGCTCAAACAAATGTTGACAGAAGCATACGAGAGAGATAGAAAAGCCGAAGGATATAGAACAGAAACAAAGGAGAGAGACGAGAATACAGAAGCAGATAAGAAAGAAGCACAGATGAGAGGTAGGAAACCCGAAGCGGATACAAATAGAGCCAAAGCAGACAAAGAGCGGAAGCACACAGGAAAGAAGCAAAGGAGGAAGGAGGACAGAAAGCAATTCTGGAAAAAGTGACAGAGCTAGAATGAAAATCTGGTTCCCAATTGAAATCAATTGACCGAAGGAACGTCGAAGTTTCCAAAACTGTGAAAAGCGGCGTGGCCAGACTGATCCAAGACAAGAGGAATCGAGATTGCAAAAGTTAGAGGAAAGTAAATGCTCACTTTATAAACGGCTGCAGACGATAGAAGATGTGAAAACACCACTATGTCAAAAGGTGGAAACTCTGGAGGAGCGAACAGTTTCGAGGACGACAGAACCGGCATAATTTGCACACGCCGAAGAAATTACCTCGCTCAGACGCAATGTAGGACAGTTAACATAGGAGAATGAACAACCATGACCCACAGTGAGACTAATATCAGTAGCAGAGAGGAGAATTAGGAGCATTAATGAGCAGAGCATTTGCAAGAGTTTGCAATCAGATAACGTACCTTTGTCGGTATCAGACAGGGCCATTAAGGAAGAATCAAATGTAGCGACGGGATCTGTGTCCAGTAACGGAAAAAAATCTGGTGACACTTATTCACATTGAGAAAATTTCTTACATATGCTGCAGGCGGAGACCTGCGTGTCAAAATATGGCTGGCGCAATTTAAAAACAGTTTCCCGAACTCTTGTCAATGCAGAGTAAATAGAAATTATTAGTAACCACACGACTCGTAAAGCAATTGCGAAGGCAATGCCATAGATGAAAAACTGTGCAAAGTTCGTAGAATTTAAGTCGTAAATCATGAAACAATAGTATTTGTCTGCTGCAGACCAAAGCAAGTTGCGTCTGAACATCCCGACGAGATTTGAAAACGAAACAATCACCTTTACCACAAATATAACAGTAGCGAGCCAATTCAGTTGTTCATAAACATAATGCCAACAGAACCCAAGAGATCCCTCATTTGCACTGAGAAGAAAGATCCAGAGACACTCGGATTAATGTTAATTGATCATGATGAATATGTGCGAGAAGAGAAGAGAGCACGTGTTGCACCGGAAAGAAGTCAGTGCGGAGTTAATAGGCATATAAGCACACGAATGGGAATGTAAGAGAGCACCAATGGTAGTCGGTTTCTGAATCAGCCAGCAAACTGGCAAAAGGAAAGAGCTAGACATTTTAAGGAAGCAGCATGACAGTGGGACGGAGCACTGGAGCAGCCAAGACACAATAGATCAGGGCAGTCCAGCTCGAGACCGCAATCAACGAACCTGAAACAAATGAATTGTCTTGTAAAGTAAGATTGTCTTTAGCTTTTAGCTGTGTTTAGCTATAAGTTTTTGCCTGATTCTTACGTGTGAGTATATCAAGCGTGTAGTGGCCATTAGTGTTTTGCACATGATCGTTTCTTTTGGGAGTTTATGGGGTTAAATTTGTGGTATCGATAGTACCGATGCCACAGCGTAGGTTGGCACTACGAGAGCGGAAGATCTTCGCCGACCACAGCGCCCTCTAGCCGACGCTGTGCAGCTCAACGAGCGCCGCTCCACTTTCGCCCAGTTCATCAAGTGCAGACGGCCGAGAAACTTCGCTTTAGATTACTTTGAAACTGTGTACCAGATACTACGGGTCTACGACGTCGCACCTACGTGCTCATCATCAAAAGTTATGTAATATATTTGCATCTGTTTATACACTAGTATAGGTGCTTTAACTGTATTTGCAGTACCGAATTGCTTTGCCTCAATTGCTCCTATTCGTTTCTATCATTCGGCTTATGTTATAGATATCAGAAACAGACCCACGCGCCGCCTTCCAGGCGGGATACAAAAAAATTTTAGTAAGTCGAGCGCGCTTTGCAATAGTCTGAGACGTGTGTATCTGGGGGCAAACATTTTTTCATTTTTTCTATCACGTGAGGTAGGAATACTTAATTACATGAGTGTAATACATGTTTTACTGATGTTCCAGATACAGACGCGCAGGTGCAACCACTGAGAACGGTCGGCGAGTCCTGTCGAAATCTATCGTGGATGAACTTTATTTCAGTGTCAAGAAGCCTACTAAAAGTGAATTGAAACCTAATGTGTCAATCCTCAAACGATATAACTTTTTCAGCGCTTACTGTGCCTAAGCTTTCATTGTCGTTCGGTCCATAAGTGATGTGTCGTATGTTGTATGTTGTGAGAAGTCGGATTCAGCTTTTTAGGGGGAAACCTTTTGCCTCTACCAATTGTGTGACAGTTTAGGAAGATGTAGCATCAGACATTTTTGACTTGACAGGTGATTTAATGTCAGTGACGTGAGGAGGAATCTTGTTTCTTATGTTCTACGTGGTTGAGGTACACTGCAATGTTTGGAGAGATTTGACCTGTCGCCGGTTGTGAATAACGCTCCATGGTATTATCCGCTGTGATATGATGATTTTACAATCACCAGCTTTCGCCTGTTGAGCACTGAGCGAGATTGACAATATTTGTTACTGTACTGGCAGAAGTAAAGCTGTGAGTACCGGGCGTCAGTCGTGCTGCGGTAGCTCAGTTGGTAGAGCACTTGCCCGCGAAAGGCAAAGGTCCCGCGTTCGAGTCTCGGTCGGGCACACAGTTTTAATCTGCCAGGAAGTTCCATATCAGCGCACACTCCGCTGCAGAGTGAAAATCTCATTCTGGAATATTTGTTACTGATTTAATGTTCGTTTACGCCACCTCTCTGCATCCTGCAGCCTGTTCTGTTAGTAGGTCCTGAACGTACTGTAAAGAGAATACATATCACTAAAATTGATCACGTAGACCAATAAATGAGTGCGCCAGACATGTGTTAAATATAAAAAATTTTGGGGGCACGAGTTTTGCTTTCCTTTTAAAATAATCTACTGCTTTCTTAAAATCAGACAGTAGCTGTAGGAGATGTATTTTTTTGTCCTTTGAGTTAAATTAAAATTAACAATATGTTGTTGTTGTGGTCTTCAGTTCTGAGACTGGTTTGATGCAACTCTCCATGCTACTCTATCTAATGCAAGCTTCTTCATCTCCCAGTACCTACTGCAACCTACATCCTTCTGAATCTACTTAGTGTAGTCATCTCTTGGTCTCCCTCTACGATTTTTACCCTCCACGCTGCACTCCAGTACTAAATTGGTGATCCCTTGACGCCTCAGAACGTGTCCTACCAACCGATCCCTTCTTCTGGTCAAGTTGTGCCACAAACTTCTCTTCTCCCCAATCCTATTCAATACTTCCTCATTAGTTATGTGATCTACCGATCTAATCTTCAGCATTCTTCTGTAGCACCACATTTCGAAAGCTTCTATTCTCATTTTGTCCAAACTATTTATCGTCCATGTTTCACTTCCATACATGGCTACACTCCATGCAAATACTTTCAGAAATGACTTCCTGACACTTAAATCTATACTCGATGTTAACAAATTTCTCTTCTTCAGAAACGCTTTCCTTGCCATTGCCAGTCTACATTTTATATCCTCTCTACTTCGACCATCATGTTATTTTGCTCCCCAAATAGCAAAACTCCTTTACTACTTTAAGTGTCTCATTTGCTAATCTAATTCCCTCAGCATCACCCAACTTAACTCGATTACATTCCATTATCCTCGTTTTGCTTTTGTTGGTGTTCATCTTATATCCTCCTTTCAAGACACTAACCATTCCATTCAACTGCTCTTCTAAGTCCTTTGCTGTCTCTGACAGAATTACGATGTCATCGGCGAACCTCAAAGTTTTTATTTCTTCTCCATGGATTTTAATACCTACTCCGAATTTTTCTTTTGTTTCCTTTACTGCTTGCTCAATATACAGATTGAATAACATCGGGGAGAGACTACAACCCTGTCTCACTCCCTTCCCAACCACTGCTTCCCTTTCATGTCCCTCGACTCATAACTGCCATCTGGTTTCTGTACAAATTGTAAATAGCCTTTCGCTCCCTGTAGTTTACCCCTGCCACCTTCAGAATGTGAAGGAGAGTATTCCAGTTCACATTGTCAAAAGCTTTCTCTAAGACTACAAATGCTAGACACGTGGGTTTGCCCTTCCTTAATCTAGCTTCTAAGATAAGTAGGGTCAGTATTGCCTCACGTGTTCCAACATTTCTACGGAATCCAAACTGATCTTCCCCGAGGTCGGCTTCTACTAGTTTTTCCATTCGTCTGTAAAGAACTCGCGTTAGTATTTTGCAGCTGGGACTTATTAAACTGATAGTTCGGTAATTTTCACATCTGTCAACACCTGCTTTCTTTGGGATTGGAATTATTATATTCTTTTTGAAGTCTGTGGGTATTTCGCCTGTCTCATACATCTTGCTCACCAGATGGTAGAGTTTTGTCAGGACTGGCTCTCCCAAGGCCGTCAGTAGTTCCAATGGAATGTTGTCTACTCCGGGGGCCTTGTTTCGACTCAGGTCTTTCAGTGCTCTGTCAAACACTTCACGCAGTATCGTATCTCCCATTTCATCTTCATCTACATCCTCTTCCATTTCCATAATACTGTCCTCAAGTACATCGCCCTTGTATAGACCCTCTATATACTCCTTCCACCTTTCTGCTTTCCCTTCTTTGCTTAGAACTGGGTTTCCATCTGAGCTCTTGATGTTCATACAAGTGGTTCTCTGATCTGCAAAGGTCTCCTTAATTTTCCTGTAAGCAGTATCTACCCTACCCGTAGTGAGATAAGCCTCTACATCCTTACATTTGTCCTCTAGCCATCCCTGCTTAGCCATTTTGCACTTCCTGTCGATCTAATTTTTGAGACGTCTGTATTCCTTTTTGCCTGCTTCATTTACTGCATTTTTATATTTTCTCCTTTCATCAATTAAATTCAATATTTCTTCTGTTACCCAAGGATGGAATATAAAATCATAGTTTGATTACATTTGTCACGGTTCTATACTCACTTGCAATGTATCGAATACTCAGAGAATAATTAATATGTCAGGATCTATCAGTGGGGTTGTGATAATTTGCATAAATACTGTATTTTCTAATCGTAGCGTACAAATGCAAGACCAGTTGCGGCGCTGGATGGGACGTTCCGACAGCAGGGATGGCGAGGTGATTACGCTGGGACGATCCGGCTGACCACCCGCTCCTCTGACAAAGCCATAAAATGCGCCGATAACACTTACCCATTGTCATTTGTTACCTCATATACACTATGTGATCAAAAGTATCCGGACATCCCCAAAAACATACGTTTTTCATATTAGATGCATTGTGCTGCCACCTACTGCCAGGTACTCCATATCAGCGACCTCAGTAGTCATTACACATCGTGAGAGAGCAGAATGGGGTGGGTGCTCCGCGGAACTCACGGACATCGAACGTGGTCAAGTGATTGGGTGTCACTTGTGTCATATGTCTGTTTGCGAGGTTTTCACACACCTAAACAAACCTAGGTCCACTGTTTCCGATGTGCCAGTGAAGTGGAGACGTGAAGGGACACGTACAGCACAAAAGCGTACAGGCTGACCTCGTCTGTTGACTGACAAACCGCCTACAATTGAAGAAGGTCTTCCTGTGTAATAGTTAGACGTCTATCCAGACCATCACACAGGAATTCCGAACTGCATCAGGATCCACTGCAAGTACTATGACAGTGGGGCTGAAGGTGAGAAAACTAGGATTTCATGATCGAGGGGCTGCTCATAAGCCACACATCACGCCAGCTAATGCCAAACGACGCCTCACTTGGTGAAAGGACCGTAAACACTTGAAACCTGAACAGTGGGAAAGCATTGTGTGGAGTGACGAATCACAGTACACAATGTGGCGATCCGATGGCAGGGTGGCGAATGCCCGCTGAACGTCATCTGCCAGCGAGTATACTGCCAACAGTAAAATTCGGAGGCGGTGATTTTATGATGTGATCGTAGGTTTCATGGAGGAGGCTTGCACCCCTGGTTATTTTGCGTGGCACTTTTACAGCACAGGCCTACATTGATGTTTTCAACACCTTCTTGCTTCTCACTGGCCAACAGCAATTCGGGGATGGCGATTGCTTCTTTCAACACCATCGAGCACCTGTGGCGGAGTGGTTACAAGACAATAACGTCCCCGTAATGGGCTGGCCTGCACAGAGGCCTGACCTGGATCCTACAGAACCCCTCTGGAATTCGATACCTCTCCTCAGTGTAGCACTCCGTGAAAAATGCACTGTCATTCCTCAAGAAACCTTCCAGCACCTAATTGAACGAATGCCTGCGAGAGTGGAAGCTGTCATCAACGCTAAGGGTGGGCCAACACCATACAGAGTTCCAGCATTACCGATGGAAAGCCGCCACGAACTTTCATGTCATTTTTAGCCATGTGTCCGGATACTTTTGATCACATAGTGTATGAAGAATTTGCTAAAAGTATAGGAGAAAATTGTTTGAGTAATTCAGTTATTTCGTGGAAAAACGCTGATTGTTTAAGAGACTGATTGTTAGAACAGTATTGTGTTTTAATCAGTATCTTCTGTGTAAGAATGTATTTATAGTAGAACGTAAATGAAGATTTATAATCAGTGTTACCCGTGTAATTAATGTGGAAATCCAACGTGGCAATGAACATTTCATTATTAATGTAAAACGATCTTAACTGTTAACACAAGACTGAATGCGATTAGGCAATGTTAGGGAAACGTGTTTCGTGATAAAGGGACGATAAAACAAAGTAACTTGAACTGCACTGTTATTATGGAAGAGTAACATTTTCCACCTTTCAACCTGAAAACTTTAATATTTATAAGCATGAGCGACACGTGTTCGTATTAGGAATGCGGTCAGGTTTGTTTCGTAATGAAGCATATCGTCTATGTGAAGCCCCCACAGTCGAGTCCGAGTGCGGCAAAATTAAAAAAAATAACCGATATCAGAGGCTCTTTATCTGTCGCCGTGTGTCGTATCCGAAGATTGCAGTTTCTTGTACTGTCACGGTCGCCAAATGTAAAATTACTGTCTTCGTCACGGCGACGGTGCCTCACTAAATACACTCCTGGAAATGGAAAAAAGAACACATTGACACCGGTGTGTCAGACCCACCATACTTGCTCCGGACACTGCGAGAGGGCTGTACAAGCAATGATCACACGCACGGCACAGCGGACACACCAGGAACCGCGGTGTTGGCCGTCGAATGGCGCTAGCTGCGCATCATTTGTGCACCGCCGCCGTCAGTGTCAGCCAGTTTGCCGTGGCATACGGAGCTCCATCGCAGTCTTTAACACTGGTAGCATGCCGCGACAGCGTGGACGTGAACCGTATTTGCAGTTGACGGACTTTGAGCGAGGGCGTATAGTGAGCATGCGGGAGGCCGGGTGGACGTACCGCCGAGTTACTCAACACGTGGGGCGTGAGGTCTCCACAGTACACCGATGTTGTCGCCAGTGGTCGGCGGAAGGTGCACCTGCCCGTCGACCTGGGACCGGACCGCAGCGACGCACGGATGCACGCCAAGACCGTAGGATCCTACGCAGTGCCGTAGGGGACCGCACCGCCACTTGCCAGCAAATTAGGGACACTGTTGCTCCTGGGGTATCGGCGAGGACCATTCGCAACCGTCTCCATGAAACTGGGCTACGGTCCCGCACACCGTTAGGCCGTCTTCCGCTCACGCCCCAACATCGTGCAGCCCGCCTCCAGTGGTGTCGCGACAGGCGTGAATGGAGGGACGAATGGAGACGTGTCGTCTTCAGCGATGAGAGTCGCTTCTGCCTTGGTGCCAATGATGGTCGTATGCGTGTTTGGCGCCGTGCAGGTGAGCGCCACAATCAGGACTGCATACGACCGAGGCACACAGGGCACCATGGTGTGGGGAGCGATCTCCTACACTGGCCGTACACCTCTGGTGATCGTCGAGAGGACACTGAATAGTGCACGGTACATCCAAACCGTCATCGAACCCATCGTTCTACCATTCCTAGACCGGCAAGGGAACTTGCTGTTCCAACAGGACAATGCACGTCCGCATGTATCCCGTGCCACCCAACGTGCTCTAGAAGGTGTCAGTCAACTACCCTGGCCAGCAAGATGTTCGGATCTGTCCCCCATTGAGCATGTTTGGGACTGGATGAAGCGTCGTCTCACGCGGTCTGCACGTCCAGCACGAACGCTAGTCCAACTGAGGCGCCAGGTGGAAATGGCACGGCAAGCCGTTCCACAGGACTACATCCAGCATCTCTACGATCGTCTCCATGGGAGAATAGCAGCCTGCATTGCTGCGAAAGGTGGATATACACTGTACTAGTGCTGACATTGTGCATGCTCTGTTGCCTGTGTCTATGTGCCTGTGGTTCTGTCAGTGTGATCATGTGATGTATCTGACCCCAGGAATGTGTCAATAAAGTTTCCCCTTCCTGGGACAATGAATTCACGGTGTTCTTATTTCAATTTCCAGGAGTGTATTTCGGAGCTTTCTATTTCGGGATTCATCCATCTCTCGATTCCGAGACTAATGTGAGCGAGAGAATTTTCCTGTAGGACAGTCAGTTCTCAAAGTTTGTTACAAATAATTCGACAATTTACTGATAAAATTTTGACAGTCGAAGTGTCTTTAATTTTTAAGTAACGTGGTTGCTCACTGCACATCGACTGAAGAGCCTTTACCAGGAAGCCTCAAACTACAACCTAGCCTAGAAAACCGCCATGTGCAATCGCAAATACTCTACAACCTGAGGAGCTGCTTCCTTTGTGTAAGGTATCCATGACCTATCAAGGGGAATCCTGCAACTCTCCACTCTATAGCACAGGTCCGGAGATCTGCAATCATGACCGTCACAGAATCGATGAGGCCTCTGGCTCAGACCCCCCACTCGTCTCGAAACTAATAGACCCCGGTCGACTGTGGGTACGATACTGCAAATTTTGAGCTCTACTTGTACACCGAAAGTGAGGTCAGCAGTCTTCACCACTTCCGCCAGCCGCCCGTAGGCATTGGGGATGGCCTCAGAACTCAAGCGACGGGCGTAATTAGTGGCGAAAAGAGCAACAGCTCGCAGACTACTGCACCCTGCACCCTTGATACTGTAGCTGCAGGTAGAGCATCTTTCACATCTCGGATGAGGCCCCCTGGGAGACACACCGAATGCACATGGGATTTCTTACCAGTCTTGGAAGCTATTCCCCTAAGATGCTCCATAACGCGCCTAATATTAGAGCACAAAAACTAGTAAACCACTCCTCTCGTGATCCTGCTCGGACCCTGCTGAAGCATTGGCCACCAGTTCACTCACAGGCGTCCAGCTTCCACATTGACTCTCCGCCTCGAACGACTTGACCGGATAACACCCCCCTCCCCCTCCACCTGCTCTGCAGTGAGTACAGAACCACAGCAACGGGTACGCTGGTAGGTGCCTTGACAGCAGAGCCCGTAAACAAAGCAAGCGACACCTGAGGTGTCTCGTGCGTCGTCCTAGTTTCTCCGCCGCCGTCATCCCGAGGCAAAACCCTGGAAATGGTTGACCGCTGCCATTAGCGTCATCAGTTTTTCAAACTGCGGCAAGCTCCACCTGCATCCGCACACAGTATGCAGCCACCCTATCCATCCTACTACTGCTAACTTCAGAATTATACTAAGAAAACAAACAGAAAAAGCTAAATATGTAACTAGCTAGTCTCCAGGTGCATCACCAACTTATAATGGCAGCTGACTATATCGTGCTCAACGATCACTGTCCGTTCAAAGCAAACAAATAAACAAATGACAACTGTGCTACAGATAGCGCGAATGTACTCGTACGCTTTACAGTAACTAAAACACGACACCGCACCTGTCAAATACAGAAAAACGCAAATAATTTAAAGATTAAACTTTGCAAGCACACAAAAACAGGTAAGAAATTAAAGAATTAAACAATGAAAACAAACAGTACTGCAAAACATGTGACTTGTTAGTTTCTCGGTGCTCCAGCAACGGAGGCTGAGGGCTGGCTGCACTGCAGTTCCACTTATCTGTTGACACACGCGTGTTATAGATTCACTGGTCCACAAAATCTGTTTAAAGAAATAAACATCTGCCTGACCGCACGGTAGCAGTTCCTAAGTCCATCATGAGAGACGCAGTCACGACGGTTTTAATAGCTTTTTAAAAAAGTGCTTAACTGCTGGAAAAAGCAGCTGTTAAAAAAAGACGCTCATATGTTTCTTGCTAACTTGTACGATCGAGGCGAAGTACAAACAACTTTCCAAACTGCTTGCTGGTAGTGGTGGACAGGTCAGTGTATCTAACTTTTGGACAGCCTGTTCCGAGATCCACTACCTAAAGTGCGTTGGGCTTCGTAGAAATGTCAACATGTAGCGTCTCCGTGCAAGTGTCACTCCGCACAACTGTCACACACTCAGGAAGCAGTGATATCCATCGTTCATCAGGGCGGGGTCCCATCTGTGGCACTACATTCTCCTACTGTAGTATATCACGTGGAGTTGATGAAGGAGGCGCAGTACCTCTAGATCTAAAACAAACCATCCAGGTGTATTGGTTGCTATTCAGACTGCCTTCAGTACTGGGAACTGAGACATCATATAGTATTATAATTGAAATATCTCGAGAACTGTACATCGGATAAAAAAAAGTTATAATCCCAATTTGTTTTTCTCGGAGGGGGAAATCCATCGACACCACACTCGACCCGCCACACCGTCCCTTGCGTGGGTGGCAGGAGGCAACTTCGAAACCTCAATGGAAACCCCCGTTTTTATTCGGAGGGGGAAATCCATCGACACCACACTCGACCCGCCACACCGTCCCTTGCGTGGGTGGCAGGAGGCAACTTCGAAACCTCAATGGAAACCCCCGTTTTTATTGCACATTACGATTCTACGGCAAAATCTACATACGTTTTGTCTGAAGCATTTTCTCCGTTTCGCCACTGATGGTGCTGTAATCGGAGAAATAGAAATAGGTACACAATCGTAATTTTCAACATGCTACTCAACGGCCCTTGAATATCTAATGGCACGTGGGACCCCATCTCCATGCTGCGAGGGTAGGACAGGCCAGTATTGCGTAACTTCTAATTGGAAACCCTATTCGCAAGGTTGTATTCCTCCGAAATATCGAACACGGGACTACTCAACTATGACTTATTATAACAGGCAGTACACTGCGACCGGAGGACATGTATCGTGCAGAGGCAGGACAGATAGCGATTCTGAGCATTACAATACTTGCGCAGTGTTTTTTGCCTGCACACCTATCATTTGGAGAACAGACGTGCAAGTGGACGATGAATGTTGCAACCACAGAAGAAAATACTAAAATGATCCTGATTTACGAAGAATGTAGGAGATATGGTGAGGCTGCTGTTGCCATGTATGCCTAGCGTTTTCCAGAGAAAGCTGGCTCTCGTTCGTCCTTTTACAAGATTGTGAACGTCTTGATGTCTCATGGCAGCTTATAGACCGGCAAAAGGGAACGAAGCAACCACGTTACATGAGAAGCTAATGAGATTGCTGTACACGTACTAGCGGCAGTGCACCACATTCCACGGATAAGCGCCCTGCAACTACACTGCGATTCGGGTATGTTCGTAGGTATTATTGTCACAATATTGCATCGTCATAAGTATCATCCGTCCCACGTGCCACTGTGTCAAGAACTTCATGGCACCGATGAAGATAATCGGGTAGTGTTTTGTGAATGGGCACATGAACAAATGCAAACGAGCTCCATGTTCTTTGCCGAGGTACTATTTTCCGATGAGTCTACAATCGGAAACCATAGTAGCGTTAACCATCTTAACATGCATTACTGGTGTGTAGACAACCCGCACTGGTTACGGCAAGTTGATCATCAACGTCGTTCATCGGTTAACGTATGGTATGGCACCATGGGGAACAAACTAATTAGTCTGTATTTTATTGACAGCACGTTGAATGGACAGAAATATCGAATGCTTTTGGAACAGAAACTATCGGTACTACTGCAGGATGCTGCTCTCAACGTTCAACAACGTACGTGGTTCCAGCAAGACGGTTGCCCAGCGCATTACGCAGTTCAAGCAAAGGAGGTATTATACCGCGCTTACAGTGCTCAGTAGATCGGCAGAGGTGACCCTATTTGTTGACCACCTAGTTCACCGAATTTGGCGACACCGGATTTTTTTCTGCGGTGATATTTAAAAGATAAGGTGTATCAGCAAGTACCAACAGGCCTTGAAGGCATCGTTGACCGCATCAGAAACGTCTGTGCTGACAGAACCGCAGATGTGCTTCTATCCTGTGCACGGTCATTTGGAAAGCGGATCACTAAGTATATTGAAGTTTGGCGGTACGACGTTAGAACACTTACTCTAATTGAAAATGCAGAGCAGCATTCGCCTCGAGCCATGGCCACAGTGGTGCGTCGAGTAGTCCCCAGTTCGGTATGTCGGAGGAGAATTGGATTTCCAATTAAGAGTTATGAAAACTGGCCTGTCCTACCCTCGCAGCATGGTGCTGTGGTACCATGTGCCACTAGATATTCAAGAGCCATTGAGTAGCATATCGTAAATTGTGTACCCATTTCTATTCCTCTGATTACAGCGCCATCTGTGGCGAAACGAAGAAAATGCTTCAGACAAAATGTATGTAGATTTTGCCGCAGAATCGTAATCTGCAATAAAAAATGGGGGTTCCCATTTAAGATTTCAACGTTGCCCCCTGCCGCCTACCCACGTGATAGGGTTTCGGGTCGAGTGTGGTATCGCTGATGTCCCTCTCCGAGACAAAAAAAATTGGAAATATAACTTTTTTCGATCCGATGTGTACTTTTAGAGATATATCAGTGTCTTCAGTTGAAATGAACATCCTGTATGTATATATTACTATGTTCTGAATTAGGCGGAGTGGAACTGACCTGATTTTGGAGGATTAATACAATTGCAAGTGCTGGCATTGTTGAACTCAGTTAAGTGATGAGTAAGGGAAATATACTACCTTCAGAAAGCAAACGATCGTTTCATATTACTTCCGAACGTTTAATGTTTTCTAATGCGATTTTAAATGACAACACAGTTTAGGAAGCACTGACATACGAATAAAACAAAATAATATGATTATTAATCTTATTACAGGATCACTAGCACAGCGCATGATACTCTCTGGTGCGTGGGTCACAGGGAAAACGGGTGAGGAAAGAGAAACTGAAGTGTACCCCCTTTATTAAGTGGGGGACAAGGCTGGTATATTCCGACAGACCCAAAGACGACTGCATGGATTGTCTTACTATATCTAACAAGGGGACCATCAGACCTGATAATCACGGATGAGTCTTAGGCATGTTGTGCACCAGTGATCGCCAATCTTTTTTGACCAGGTGCCACAACGTCACAACAAAAATAATCTGTGTCAGTTTAAAAACAAACTTTAATCAAAATCTTAATCATACTCGGTAAACTCATAAGTAACATTCATTGGCAGTACTGTTAAAGCAGAAAATCTAAGAAGAAAATTAAGTCTGATTTGCATCAGTGTGATTTTTCAGCTTGCATGTTCTGCATAATTTCGGTAATCCTCGGGCTAATACTACTGTATTTCTCGAAGTTACAAGCATATCACCACTTACTTTCAGTCGGTTCCTGGACTTGTTTTCAAGTGCCGGCAGAGCAGAAAATCCTTGTTTGCATAAATATGTTGTCGAGAAAAGCATAAGATAGCGCTAGGCAATTTCTCGAATTTTAGTGCATGAGACTGCTTTTTTACACCAAAACTGCTCAAGAGTATCATATTCACATCCGTCCTTACAGTTTATACCATTTTGGAATTCAATGAGCTCTTCCTGGATTCCTTCTGGAATTTGGTCAGCATTAACACTAAAAGTGTTGCGAATCAGTTTTGGTCAAATTTAGTTCCTGTTTTGCTATATTGTGGGACATCATGATTGGATTCGTAAGTCAACATTTGCAGACGTCTTTTGATATTTACTTGTATGTTTTCCATAATCGTGCCATACCGTTTATTATCAAAGAATGCTTTTAAAGTCCCGAACGCAGAATAACTGTTTTCCCCAATTTTAGTTATTCATAACTGAAGATTCCAAATAGGGTCACGAAGTTTATCCTCAAAGATAAGTTTATTTGCAATACCTTCTACATGTCTATTTCCGGAACTTTGCAATCGCAAGTTCAACTTATTCAAGCATGTGAAAATGTCCAAATGACACCTAGCGGTTCTAGACGCTTCAGTCTAGAACCGCGCGGCCTCTACGGTCGGGCATCGATGTGTATGATGTCCTTAGGTTAGTTCGGTTTAAGTAGTTCTAAGTTCTAGGGGACTGATGACCTCAGAAGTTAAGTACCATAGTGCTCAGATCCATTTTTTTGTCGAAATGACAACTCAAATTCATCTGGGATGTCAGATCAGGAAATTGCTTTAGTACGTCATTTTTTCTCACCCTCCTCTGAGTTCGTATAATCTTTTCAGCGTGTTACCTTTAGACAGCCAATCGACGTCTCATGGTCGGAGTCCATTTCAGTGTACACTTTTTAAGCAGGTCTTTCTTTAAGGCACTGCTTTCGATAACATTTAGCACATTTATGACCAATACCATTGTATTGTTACGGCATTCAGGAACAGTCTTGGAAGTTAATGCGTTACGATATATGATACAATGTATTGTTAATCCCAGAGGATTATTCTGTTTTATTATGGTCACTAGATCGTAGCGTGATCCTAACATAGCTGGAGCGCCATCCGAAAGGAAAACGACAAGCTTTCCCCACAAACTGTTATATTTCTGAAAATACTTGGTTGTTTTTTCATGATACCCATACCTTTTATCAGGTTCCCTAACTTCCCTCCAAAGAAACCCGGTGGTCGGTCAGAGAGTTGAGGAAGCATTATTTCTAAGTGGCATTCTAATTTCTCTGGCTTCAAAGAATCATTCGCGAGAACGGCTGCGCATATAACACAATACGATTTTATTTCTCCATTACTTTCTATCGAAGCAAATTCGAATTTAATGTAACTACTGTCGTAGTTTCTCTTAGGCTCCATATAAAACAATAAATAAGTACATCATTTAAGACTGATTATGCCTTTCAGCGTTCAGTCTGGAGCATAGACCCCCTTATAAAATTCCTCCATGATTCCCTATTCAGTGCTAACATTGGTGCCTCTTCTGATGTTAAGCCTATTACTTCAAAACCATTCTTAACCGAATCCAGGTACCCTCTCCTTGGTCTGCCACGACTCCTCCTACCCTCTACTGCTGAACCCATGAGTCTCTTGGGTAACCTTGCTCCTCTCATACGTGTAACATGACCCCACCATCTAAGCCTGTTCGCCCTGACTGCTACATCTATAGAGTTCATGCCCAGTTTTTCTTTGATTTCCTCATTGTGGACACCCTTCTGCCATTGTTCCCATCTACTTGTACCTGCAACCACCCTAGCTACTTTCATATCCGTAACCTCAACCTTGTTGATAAGGTAACCTGAATCCACCCAGATTTCGCTCCCACACAACAAAGTTGGTCGAAAGATTGAACGGTACACAGATAACTTAGTCTTGTTACTGACTTCCTTCTTGCAGAAGAGAGTAGATCGTAGCTGAGCGCTCACTGCATTAGCTTTGCTACACCACGCTTCCAGTTCTTTCACTATGTTGCCATCCTGTCAGAATATGCATCTTAAGTACTTGAAATCGTCCACCTGTTCTAACTTTGTTCCTCCTATTTGGCACTCAATTCGTTTATATTTCTTTCCCACTGACATTACTTTCGTTTTGGAGATGCTAATCTTCATATCATAGTCCTTACATTTCTGATCTAGCTCTGCAATATTACTTTGCAAACTTTCAATCGAATCTGCCATCACAACTAAGTCATCCGCTTATGCAAGACTTCTTATTTTGTGTTCACATATTTTAATCTCACCCAGCCAGTCTATTGTTTTCAACATATGATCCATAAATAATATGAACAACAGTGGAGATAGGTTGCAGCCTTGTCTTACCCCTGAAACTACTCTTAACCATGAACTCAATTTACCGTCAACTCTAACTGCTGCCTGACTATCCATGTAAAGGCCTTTAATTGATTGCAAAAGTTTGCCTCCTATTCCATAATCTCGTAGAACAGACAATAACTTCCTCCTAGGAACCCGGTCATATGCCTTTTCTATATCTATGAAGCATAGATACAATTCCCTGTTCCACTCATAACACTTCTCCATTATTTGCCGTAAGCTAAAGATCTGGTCCTGACAGCCTCTAAGAGGCCTAAACCCACACTGATTTTCATCCAGTTGGTCCTCAACTAATACTCGCACTTTCCTTTCAACAATACCTGAGAAGATTTTACCCACAACGCTGATTAAAGACTGACCTCTGTAGTTGTTACAATCTTTTCTGTTTCCATGTTTAAAGATTGGTGTGATTACTTCTCTTGTCCAGTCTGATGGAACCTGTCCCGACTCCCAGGCCATTTCAATTATCCTGTGTAGCCATTTAAGACCTGACATTCCACTGTATTTGATGAGTTCCGACTTAATTTCATCCACCCCAGCTGCTTTATTGCACTACAATCTATTGACCATTTTCTCCACTTCCTCAAATGTGATCCTATTTCCATCATCATTCCTATCCCATTCTACCTCGAAATCTGAAACATTACTGATCGTATTTTCATCTACATTGAGCAACTCTTCAAAATATTAACTCCATCTGCCCAAGGAATCCACAGGATTCACCAGCAGTTTTTCTGACCTGTCCAAAATACTTATCATTTCCTTCTTAGCTGCTAATTACACTCCAGAATGGTTTTCCAGCAGCTTGACCCAATGTCTCCAACCTGTTTCCAAAGTCTTCCCAAGATTTCTTCTTGGATGCTGCAATTATCTTTTTGGCATTTAATACCTTTATTTTTAATTGCATATCGCAGTGTAGTGTGATATTCTATTTAGGTAGTCAATGAATTGCACCTAACTGTTCTGAACTTTTTGTAATACTCACTTATATAGGAACACTCATTCCTATATTCCCTTTTGTAATGCCAAGTTTTGATTAAAAGAGTTTTGTATAGAAAAATTTGTACTTACTTCTCTTACGTCTGTCATAAATAGATAGTAATATTGAGGACTGAAGGTCAGTTAAACTACAGACACCCTCGAACCACTAAGCAGCCAAACACAATCACTGACACCGCCGAAAAAGACGAAGGAAAGTGTATTTCTTTTCCACGGTAAGTTGACGCTTCGCGCGGTGGTTGTCGGAAACGGCAGAAGGCGTGTCGTGCCCCTGCATCAGGACTGCGGAGGCGAAACGAGGGGTGACAGAAAGGCAGCGTCAACTGCTTCCCGCAGCGTTGGCGCATTACACTCAACAATGTGTACAGAAATACATCGTGTCTAGGGCTAGAGAGTGTAGCGCTATCACTGCAGACAGGGGAATGAATGTTCGAACTATCGTCTGCCACAATATGTACAGAGGGACGCACAGTGATGCTACGTGTGATTTACAGATGAAAATCTAGTGCGTCGCCCTTACTTCTAGTCTGTGAACTGTAATCAACTTGCTTCCCTCGTGTCTCGTAGACGTTGCCCCAGTTGGTTTCTTCTCCGTCGGTCGCGAGCTCTAACGGTTGCGCAATAAACAGCGCCTATTACCGTTACAAGTGGGTAGGTTTAAATGCTAAGCACAATAACAATCGTAAAATGTTAGTATGCCAACTAATTTTGTTTATCTATTGTTAATATTCTTAACAAGATTCCCGGTCATTAATCTTTAGTTCCCGAGCACAGTGAAAGTCACAAAATGCTGAACACGATCTTAGAATTCATATGAGATCGTACATATATGTTTTCCGAGGCAAATTTAAAAATTCATTCTGCCTTTAGGCTGATTTGCACTTCCGGTGTTGCCACCTCGGAAACCCCTCGTAGATTGACTTGGATTAACACAGCATTGCGCAAGTACCTAATCCGAGGCAATTTTTCAACAAACTGTTCCGTCTTTACATAATATCAAGATTTTATGCACAAAAAATGGTTCAAATGGCTCTGAGCACTATGGGACTCAACTGCTGTGGTCATTAGTCCCCTAGAACTTAGAACTACTTAAACCTAACTAACCTAAGGACATCACACACATCCATGCCCGAAGCAGGATTCGAACCTGCGACTGTAGCAGTCGCACGGTTTTATGCACGGATTCACGTATTACCTCCCACGAAACCGATCAGGAACTAGTCTAGTGAGCTGTCTTAGCAATTTGGAGCCTTCCTTTTCAGGGTGCACTTGTGACCAGTCCATTCTTTCCATCAATGAGCAGTGACAGCAAGTAAAATCTGTAATTAGCATTTCCTAATGAATGGAGTGAAATTAAAATCATTACTGACAAGTTCTCAGTGCAAGTAACGTCATCAGCACTGTTGGAGCTGTATATAAATATTTAAACAGTAAATATAAATAATAAAAGAATCGTTTCTTGACGCTCAGCGTGGTAGGTGAATCTCTCTCTCTGTGCTCTAGTACGACACCTTCCTTGCTCGCCCGACCGTGCTCACGCTCTGTGACCATCTGTCGCGTCGTTCGTTGAGTCTGTTTTGTGATCCTATTGAATCACCAGCCTCCCGTCCTTTACTCTGCGTTAAAAAGTAGCAACAACATGTAATAAATGTGAGCAGAGATGTGGCATGAACACCACAAGAGCCTATATACAGAGGCTCGCTATTTAGGGGCAGCCTAGAGTTGGCAACCGATTTTCTCTGCTCCTACCAACACTAGTGACGCAGTCAAGTTATCGTGAACTCTCACCCCCGATACCCCACGACCCTCCCATCCCGCGCTCGCTAGTAGTCATTGGCGCTCGGTGCTGCATCGCCCCTGTAACAATTGATTAATAATTGGAAACAAGTACAAGTTTGAAATTTTAAATCCACTGATGGTCCTCGGACCATTGATTTGGAACCACTATTGTAGACGGCCGTGTCCTGAATTGATGGTTAGCGGCGTTTCATGCGATGGCCCCTGGTTTCCGAGAAAATCGATTTTGAAGTTTTAAGCGTACCTCCTGTACTCGTAACGTTTGTCGTGTTTCGACCAAGCAAGCGTAGCTCAGTCTTTTTTTCTTTTTTTAAAAAAATTCTGTCAACGCGGTAAAACGAGAGAAAATTGTCCCTGTGCAGAATAAAGATTTGAACACAAGATAACTCATTCCTTCACAGCACAGTATACTACAACTACGTCAGGAAAATATTCTCTTACGTTTTGTTATGTCGACAAGAACCATCCGGGAAATCTGGGCGGGTTGTTCAGAAAAGAGTTGGCGAGTTGACTCATAAATTAAAAAATAGATTTGTGGCCTGCATGAAATCAAGGAAGTTCATGAAAGCGCTGTACAAAGAGTTATTAAAAACTGTCATTCTTCCGTCTGTGGCAGAAAAAAGTTCCTTACATTATTTGTACGTAGGGGACGTAGACTGATCATACACTTCATGATCAAATCTTTGTAGCTGAAAGAAAAACATACACCTGCGCCGTAAAAACTACCCCAGTCAGATGTGCTACATTTTGCTAAGCCTGTGATTTTTACAGGCAGGTTTAAATGTTCATGAAAGATTCAAAATGCTCTCGACTTACTAAATACTAGCAAAGAAATCGCCTCGAGGGACGATGCCATAAAAATACATTGTTTAGTTCTGCTTCAATTTAGTGCATCGCCTTTCACAGGAATGATCAAAAGCGCTTGGCCTCTGCTGAAGTTGATCGAAGGAAGAACTATATTTTTGGATTCAAACAAACTGTGTTTCCCGGTATCGATACTGAAAAACCCCTGTGCCTAGAAACAGTAGCTTTCATTACAAGAGGATGGTGCCCTACGAATTTTGTTCCGGTTGCTTCCACGACATATACGATCCGGAATTCTATTCAAGAACAGTAAGCGATGCAAGCGATGACGAGTAACACGATTGTGTAATCTATTCCGTAACAGACGGAATACTCATTTAAAGAAACTTTTCTGTAATGATTGACTTATTAATGAAATTACCACTGTGAAAATAATTGTGCATGATGCATACTATTTAATGATATTCTGCAGGATGAAATTGAAAAAGCAATAATGCCGGCACGATTTGAGCTAGCCATGCCTTAGCCGCTGCGCTACGCTCGCTTTATCGAAACAACACTAACGTTACAAAAAAAATTACAAAAAAATGCTCTGAGCACTGTGGGACTTACCATCTGAGGTCATCAGTCTCCTAGAACTTAGAACTACTTAAACCTAACTAACCTAAGGACACCACACACAGTCATGCCCGAGGCAGGATTCGAACCTGCAACAGTAGCGGTCGCGCGGTTCCAGACTGAAGCGCCTACAACCGCTCGGCCCCACGGCCGGCACTAACGTTACAGGTATAGGAGATACGCATGCAACTTCACCATCGATTTTCTCGGAAAGTAGCAACCGTCACATGAAAAGCAGCTCGCCAGGTACTCAATGCACGTCCCACTACAACACATCTAAGACCCATCAAAATCCGTGATTAACAGGTCTGATGTTCCCCTTCTAAGTGAAGGTTAATCATGCATACAAAGGGAACCAAAGACGCCCATTCAGCAATTACGTGAGAAGTTCCTTGAAAATGCTGAGATGGATAAGCTTAACTGATCCTTGAGCCATTCGCAAACTAAAGATTTGGAGTTTAATGAAATTACCAAAACTGATGGGAATAAAAACTCACATTTCGAAACCATTGTCTCAAAATGAATAATGCATGACCGAAACTAATACACAGCTCGTATAGCAGCACATACCACCAAGACGTCTGCGCAGTGTGTGAAGTCAGTGCAGTCATCCATCAGTAGCTGATTTCCTCCAAGTCCTACTCCGGTAGTAGGCAGATTGCTGACATCAGAACCTTGCATCTGCTTCCCTCATCACCCTACACTAAAGTATTCTTGCTTAAGAATCCAACACCCGAAAGACGTTGGTACTTCCCTTCTGAAGTCAACTCTGTATAAGAAAATGCATAAGATAGTTTTCACCCAATAACCTTGTAGCAACAACTGATCGGCCAATTAAATAAGAAACTGTCTACAGCTCATACCTCCTTTATATGAAATTTTGGAGACTAGCCAGTGAGACAGAGAGAAGCGGCTACCAGTGAGATAGAGAGAGAGAGAGAGAGAGAGAGAGAGAGAGAGCGAGAGAGAGAGAGAGAGAAGCAGTATGAGAGAGATGGCTCTTGTTTGTGCAACCAGTTGTTCTGACGCCAACTTGTCAGAGAATGCGGGTCCGTAGACAGTTCCTTAGTTTGAAACTTGAGTCGGTAACACAAAGTTTGTTCCCATTCCACTGTTTAACCCATGACTGTGTCAGAGTGTCTTCCAAGAAGGGTATGTCCTCAGCTCCGCCTCTCTTGCCGCCTACAGACCGTACCGCCCAAGAAGGACCTATTATTGGACAATGAGAAGGGGCGTATTTGAATTTTGGCGTCTCATCTCTGCATCGCCAGCCAACCAGATACCTGTAGGAGTCTCTTTTTTCCAAGTCGCCTGAGACCACTAACATAGGACATGTAACTACTCTTCTACTGTCAAAGAATTAGTCGCCACGGCCTGGCCGCAACGGGAACGACGTGCCTGTCTATTCTTACAGAATTCGAGCGGGTGGGTAGCGAGTCTTCCGTGATGAATGCTTTTTTCCTTTACAGATGACATGCTAGCTTGCGTTTGCACTCAGGGCTGAAGCCAAAAGCCAATATTATGTCACTAGTTAAGAATTTATTCCCTTATACCGAGTATAAAAACCGTCCGTACTCTGCCTAGACTAGGAGATACAGTTACATTAAAATCAGAGGATGGTATGAGGGAAGTCCCACACACTGATCTTCCGCAGCTTCTTCTGCTAATAATTATTCTTTTGTCCGGTCCCATCCGATCTGAGGCATGTAAATTAAACATGAAGCAGACTTAGTGCTTGTTCTCAATCTATAGTTCAATTCTTTTATCTTGGCGGCTCGCGCATGCCCGCCCAGACGCGGGAGATTGCTGCGTTGCCAAGTTGCTAACGACGCACGCGCCAAGAGAAGCAGCGCCATAGTATAGTATAGTTGGCAAACTTACGCTTAGGGGGGAGCTCGCAGTTTACGAAGTAAAGCCACCACGGCCGTATTAACCCTTTCGCTGCTACAGAAACGTGCTCCCCGCATTCCATGCCGTGCGCGATTTTGTCATCACTGCACTGCTCGCCTGCGCTGACACACAGTGTTCCGACTGCTTTGACACTTATCATTCGACTTCTCAAAAACTATTTGGCCCAAAAATTTGATCTTCTTGACTGATACCATACCCCATAAATGACTTAATTTTGTTTCGATGTTCAACGCAGCTATTGTGCAGCATTAAACGTAGTAAACCATTGCACGAAATTTTGAAGAGTTCTCAGAGGTAAAAGTCCATAGCGTATACTTTCCGTATGGTCGATTTTAGCTGTCACAATGTTGAGAATGAAACATGGACAAGGTACCTAAATTTCACATGAAATTTACTGTGTAACAATATCTCATTTAATTTAAGTACCAGATAGGTGTCGTATGTCATACTGAGAAATATTCCGTCTTTCACGACTGTAATAAAAGTTTTATTTATACCAGAGTCATTTCGATTTTTTTCTAAAAAGTTCTGATTAAAACAATGTTGGCGAAGTACACAAAACTGAATTGTGTACGTAATAAAACATAGAAAAAAACTAAAATATATTGTCAGTGAGGCACAGTGCGCAAACAATTTGTTTGTCACAACGGACAGCAAATACTTGCCAAAACATAGATCAGTCGACGAAAACATTGAATATGATGTTGCCAAAGAAGCGAAGCAATGAATAGCGTCCGACAATCAAGTAGCTCGGCAACGTACGAGCCGAAATTCTGCTCTAAATAATAATTTTAATACTGTCGCAAAAAATATATCTCTACATCTACATCTACATGACTACTCTGCAATTCACATTTAAATGCTTGGCAGAGGGTTCATCGAACCACAATCATACTATCTCTATACATTTCCACTCCCGAACAGCGCGCGGGAAAAACGAACACCAAAACCTTTCTATTCGAGCACTGATTTCAATTATTTCGCAAAACCGTCTGAGCCTCTGATTCAGACCCTCCACGCGGCTCTGCACCAAAGGTCCGCAGTCGGTTCTGTCAATCGGTTCTGTCAACGATGCTGCAGATGGTGAGCTCTGCCTTCATCTCGTAAGCAAGACCGGCAGCCTTCACCAAATCAGATAGCCGCTGGAATCCAGAGAGAATTTCCTCAGATCCAAAGCGACACACGTCATTAGTGCCGACATGTGCCACCACCTGCAGCTGGCTGCACCCTGTGCTCTTCATGGCATCCGGAAGGACCCTTTCCACATCAGGAATGACTCCTCCCGGAATGCACACGGAGTGCACACTGGATTTCTTCCCCTCCTTAGCCGTCGTATCCCTAAGGGGCCCCATTACGCGCCTAACATTGGAGCTCCCAACTACCAGTAAGCCTACCCTCTGCGATTGCCCGGACCTTGAAGGCTGAGAATGATCCTCTGAAACAGGGCAGGCAGCTGCATCTGGCTCAGCCAGAGACAGTGCCTGAAACCGGCACCGGGGAGGCTTTCTGATCAGCCTTCGGGGACGCCTTTCGCTGCCTGCCACGCCTTGGAACGACCTTGCCACGCCTTGAATGAATAGTAAAACAGCGACTGCGGAAGAGAAGATATACAAACAAAACAGATAACATGAATGTTATATGTGTGCCTTTTCATTGTTTTTAATTGCTGTAAAAAGAAATATTGGAGGACAAAATTAGAAATACCGAAAAGTTATTATGATTATAATGAAGAGACAATGCACTAGAAATTTCAAAAAATTACATTCAAACGAATAAAATTCATGAAGTAAGACACTTCGATATTGTTTTTAAATAAAGAAAATATAAAGCACCAAAGTAGGTTTGAACTCACATCCTCTCTCTGAGCAACTAAACAACTTAACCATTATGCTACCGCAGCTCATCATTCAAGAGAGCTCCTGGAGAACTTTAACGTGTCACGCAAAATACAGACAAACACTGTTGGTATGACTATGAATTACTCACGTTTCGTCGAAGTACAGTAGCAAATAAACAATTATCGCTGTTCTTTATATTGTGAAAAAGTTCGTGAGAATTACACAAACACCTTTCCTTGCTATCGCCTGATTTAAGAGGCTTATTGCTTGTTGGTTTAATTAATTTTAGAATATGAAGCAATTGGTATAAACAATGCTTTTTCCAAACTTTCTATAAAAGAAAGAGTGCTATCAAGACAGTGCTTTTGTTCAAGTACTTTATTTATGACTGAACGTTTCGAAAACTGAAGACATTCGTCCGTGCTCTGCACTGCAGTCGAGCTCTGGCAACGTCGTTCTCTGTTCATTGGCTGACTGCGTTTTGTGACGTCCGATGCACAGAACTAACCTAAACTCGGCCGCCGTTGTAAATGACGCGCGCTTTAGCGACCCAGCTAGCAATTAGCAGGACGGTTTCAGTATACAATGGTACTGTAATCCACCACACTTGGCGTGTACTGGCTACGCTGGTCAATAATACAAACTATCAGATGGCCATCATCTCAGTAGGGTCTAATACATATGTGGAAGCTACTGGAAGACACGTTGAAGTTGGGCTCATCTGGTAACACTCCATTTTACAACTCAGCACTCCAGCAACACTGTTAACTAGTTATTTCAGACTGGGCGTTTGTGGTTTCGGGATAATGGAAGCTGACTTAGCCACCAACAGGTACACTGCGTCGAGTAACTAGTAGACCTTACTGCCTGTTTGCTCTGTCCAGACACATTAATATGACTAATATGACAACCTGTCAGAAACCTGAATAACCACCTTTTGGAGCGTAGACCGTTGCGAGACGTGCTGGAAGAGTGTCAGTGAGGTTCTGGAAAGTACCACCGGGGATGTGGAGCTTCGCCGACTCTAGTGCGAGGCTCTTCTGTTGAGGATCCATGGCGCGAACAGTATGATAGAAGTGGTCCCACAGATTCCCAACTGAGTTTGAATCCGGCGAGTCTGGTGGCCAGGGAAGTACGGTAAACTCATCCCGATACTCTTCAATCCACGCATGAACACTGCAAGCTGAGAAGTCCCTGACTCCACATGGCTCAGTACTCGAACAACTTGCGCTATCGCCGGCCGGAGTGGCCGTGCGGTTCTAGGCGCTACAGTCTAGAACCGAGCGACCGCTACGGTCGCAGGTTCGAATCTTGCCTCAGGCATGGATGTGTGTAATGTCCTTCGGTTAGTTAGGTTCAAGTAGTTCTAGTTCTAGGCGACTGATGACCTCAGAAGTTAAGTCGCATAGTGCTCAGAGCTATTTGAACCATCTGAACCTGCGCTATCTCGAGCATGAAATGTATATAAAAAATTTAAAAACGTCAGCAAAGCCCCGCATAGCACCGCCCCGTGCAGTGTTGGCGGCGCCTGGCGCAGTCTTTCCACTTCAGCGCTCAGACATTGCACAGCTCTGATATTAGACACTACCAAGTAAGGCACGCGGTACCACTCGGCACTTCCTGCTAGAGGGTACGGTAATGAGGAAGTCAGAAAGTAAGATTAGCGTTTAACATTCAGACAACAGTGAGGTCGTTGGAGACGGGGTATGGTTTGAGCCGCAGCATCATCCACATAAGTGTATTAGAAGGAGGGGCGTTTTTCTCTCTATTTTATAACGACACAATTTGTATTTTTTGATTTCAGCCCAAATTTTTGTAGATATATTGCAAAAAGTCAAATGGGGAATAGCTGCCGACAATTATCTTAGGTAAGTATTTATTCGTACTGATAGTTCGAAAAAGTGATTCACCGCTTCCCCTGGATCAGATGGAACACCGCGATGCTCAGAAAGGGGAGGAAGACTACTCGGTCTATTTTCAATTGCTATGTTCTTCACATAGATTTTTCAACGCTTTAGAGTAAAAGTTGTCGTTTATGGTGTAACTGTTGTGACTAGGACGGTAGCCACAGTTTGGAGCATTGTTCTAATATTGGTAATTTTTTTTAATTGCTGTCTCTACCGGTGCTAAAGCGTTCTTTAGTCTCTTACCTTGTTCTTCTTTAAGCCATTTTTGTTACCAAACAAAATTATCCAGCTAGAGACGAAGGTTCTGGCAACGTGGAACTATAAAGTTTGACGCCCTTGGAACTATGCTCTGAGGGACTTAATTAAATTTTGATGAGTCAGAAACCTGTCGTGGAGCAGGTTTCTTACGCGAGGCAAGAAAAGCAGTTTTATGTTTCTTCTGCTATATTCCTCTGGGCTGCTGTCAAGACTACGGTTTGGATTTTTATTGTGGACACGGACCTCGGTACTGTGAGTGTCACTTCAGCTTCTTCTGTGAGTTTTAAGACCTCATTAAATAGCTTTGAATTCTTTATCGCTATCCCTCACCTTTTCATCTAAGACACTGCACGCACTACTAACGTATTCTAACGCTGCAGAAAGGTCACAGTTAACACATTAATTTGTTCTGCGAAATGAAAGGGCTGAGAAGATGATTTTCTCCCGGTAGTACAAGAGGAACAGTGAACTGACTATGAATGACTGCTAGTAACAATTTCCCGGTAGATTTTACTGGCTCTATGCAATTTCTGCTAGCCTGCAAACAATACACAAAGACTAAGGCTGGATTTAAAAGGGGCGGGCACCTAAATGTATAAAAACAGCAATTGAATATTCTTTTCTGATGAAAACTTGGGTTTAGCGTAAATGACCGGTCATTCCCGCTGCTGCGTTTTACCCCTTACTCATCAAAAAATTACAGTTAATATCAGTTACTTTCAAATTTGATAATATTATGTTCTCCAGCCCATGCCATGTTAATTCTGTAGCATACATTAACATCAGCAAGTATTTGCGAATCATATTTAATTATAAATCTACATATCGAGCACACAAAGACAGTTGCTTGATTCTCGCAACGTCTGTCGTTTCGTCTGTAAGAAAGGCGAAGCACTTAGAACTGTTCACTCAGTGGGCAATTTGCTCTCTTATAACATCTTCACTTATTTGTATTATATGGTTTTGAATACTAGCGCTGAAGAATTTTGTATTCTTAGCACGATTTTGAGAATGCTTTGACAAAACTAAATCACCAGCTTCAGCTTGGAACATCGTGAGAGAACGAAAATTTCCATCATTTAACTCGACGTCGTGTGACATTAAATTTCGTGTTTGCCACGAAGAGCCAGTTCCTGTCGTCCACACAGCATCACAGTTCTCAAAACTGACAAACGCGCTTTCCTACATTAAGCATGTTGACGTTACTTTTCGCTTTTCGGTTGATGCACAACACATATTTTCCTTCTCTTCTGCCATCTTTAAAAACTGCCAGTGCTTTATACAAATTTTAGATGATACACTGTCTGTGTAAAGTAAGATACAAACAAATACACAAAATATGTAAGAGAGTAGTTCAAAAAGTAAGTTACTAATATGCGTAACAAGACGGGTGCATTGTCATAAGAGAGTGCATGGTCTGGGTTTCCTACATAAGCGGTTTTGCTGCTGTACGAATAACAAGTGCATCACATTGTGGGAGTGAAATGGTGCTGGAACTGGAAACTACTTCAAAGCTGAAGTGCGCAGGGCAGTACAATTCTTGTGGGCAAAACGTCTAACTTTCACAGAGATTCACCATGAGCTTCTGGCGGAATTTGGATCTAATGCAAAGTCGTGTCCAGTCGTAGTGAAACGTTGGTTGTTTTGGGGAAGGGGACCAAACAGCGGGGTCATCGGTCCCATCGGATTAGGAAAGGATGGAGAAGGAAGTCCGCCGAGCCCTTCCAAACGAACCATCTTGGCGTTTGCCTGATGGGATTTAGGAAAATCACGGGAAACCTAAATGAGGATGGCCTGACGCCGGTTTGAACCGTCGTCCTTCCGAATGCGAGTCCAGTGTGCTAACCACTGCGTCACCTCGCTTGGTGATTTGGTCAAGGCCGCAGAGACGTATGTGATGGCGATCGGGAAGGAAGGTCATCGACATCGACCACAGACGCCATGTCGATGCAATCGAGGAACTCTTTCGCAGCAATCGTAGATTTTCCAACGATGAGGAGATTCACACTGCGCTTCTCGAATGGCTCCGTGACCAAGGAGCGGATTTCTGTCGTCGAAGAATTGAACGACTGGCAGAACGTTCCGATCGTTGTTTAAAGAGACTTGGTGACTACGTTGAAAAATAATGTCACATATCTCTGTCACTTTGAGGTATAGAGCAACATTCAATAAAAGTTACTTGGTCTGCCATTACAATGTGTAAAATATTCCATATCCCCTCGAATTAAATAGGATTTGGAAATTTGTAGTAAGTTCCTATGGGATCAAACTGCTGAGGTCATCGGTCCCTTGGCTTACACACTACTTAATCTAACTTAAACTAACTTACACTAAGGACAATACACTCACCCATGCCCGAGGGAGAACCTCGCGGGGATTAAATAAAACCACGAGTGTGAGTTAACAAACAAGTCGCAAAATGGAGTAGCAACGTCAGTACCCCTAGCACCATTCTCAAATTTATAATAGTTTTTGTCACACTATTTCTGTAACCTTAAGCACTTATCCGGTCTCTTGATAAGATCTCGAAAACCTACAGCAAAAAGTTGTTGCGGCAATTCGTGATATGGCCTCATCGTCTTCGGAGTGCTTCTCACGAAAAAGGTTTGTAAGAGAGAGCTGTAAACCACTGGGTTATACGTCCGGACTGTAAAATGGGTGGTCCGATTGTTCCCAAAGTAATGTTCGTGATCGAATTATTCCCAATGAAATGTTCGCAATAAATCGTGCGTTTGTCTCTATGTGAGAAGGGCGGCATATACGCGACGTCCACTACCAGACGGTGAGGTCGCTTGCAATGTACGGCCAGTTGAAATTCCCGCAGAGAGAGACAGTAGCATGCGGCATTGACAGTCTTACCACGAGAATTGGGTTGCAACAACATGACAACCTGAATGCCCCCAAAAGATAGCCACCACAGCATTGCATGCCGAAGGAACCATCATTGCACTTTTCTTAATTTTAGTATGGAGAAGGGATGCATCCCTACCGTGGAGAATCGCCTTTGTCTTAGTATAAGCTGATGGTGATAAACACATGTCACGTGCACTATAACGATCTACATTACGATATCTCTTCTTTTCCCCTGTAACGCCTGAGCTACATGGACAGGTCCATTCTGTTCTATTATGCTCTCAACCGTTGAGGGACGCAACGCTCACGAACTTCAAGAAAATTAAGTTATTCCGAATGATGTCGTTTGCCACTCCGGGAGAACAACATAGGGTACATGCTACGTCACCGACTGTCACTCAGACATTTAAAATGGATCTTTTTTAACATGTTTCATATGCCAAAAATGCATCCAAAACAGAATAGCGCCGGCCGGTGTGGCCAAGCGGTTATAGATGCTTCAGTCTGGAACCGTGCCACCGCTACGGTCTCAGGTTCGAATTCTGCTTCGGGCATGGATGCGTGTGATGTCCTTAGGTTAGTTAGGTTTACGTAGTTCTACGTTCTAGGGGACTGATGACCTCAGAAGCTAAGGCCCATAGTGCTCAGAGCCATTTGAACCATTTTTGATATAGTCTGGGACCCAGCCTTGAGCGTGCTCGAAGCACAACGACAATCTACATCTACATCTACATTTATACTCCACAAGCCACACAACGGTGTGTGGCGGAGGGCACTTTACGTGCCACTGTCATTACCTCCCTCTTCTGTTCCAGTCGAGTATGGGTGGCGGGAAGAACGACTGTCTGAAAGTCTCCATGCGAGCTCGAATCTCTCTAATTTTACATTCGTGATCTCCTCGGGAGGTATAAGTAGGGGGAAGCAATATATTCGATACCTCATCCAGAAACTTGGACAGCAAGCTACTCCGCGATGCAGAGCGCCTCTCTTGCAGAGTCTGCCACTTGAGTTTGTTAAACATCTCCATAACGCTATCACGGTTACCAAATAACCCCGTGACGAAACGCGCCGCTCTTCTTTGGATCTTCTCTATCTCCTCAACCCGATCTGGTACGGATCCCACACTGATGAGCAATACTCAAGTATAGGTCGAACGAGTGTTTTGTAAGCCACCTCCTTTGTTGATGGACTACATTTTCTAAGGACTCTCCCAATGAATCTCAACCTGGTGCCCCCAGGGGCTCAGCATTCATTAGCTGGGTACGGGCTTGGCGACCCCGGGGTTCTTGAGCTGGGGACTGGTAAGCGCCGCCAGTCCCCTGTCACCGTAAGCTCTGGGCATGCTTCAACGACCACCGTGCGGCGCGGCGGTGGAGTGTTGTGTGTCTCAGGGAGTGGGGATCTTGGCTTGGCCGCCCGGATCGCGAGGATGGAATAAACCTCTATAAACAATCCCTCAATCTCAAGGTGTGCCGCGCGCCGATGAGATGCATGGCTGTTGAGGTGGAACAGTCGTTAGCGGGCAACCTCTGGGGAACCTGCCGCACCTCAATTGTATAAGGCTTACCTAGGCACGCGGGGCTCTGTCTAGGTGGACTCTTAGTTCCCTAGCTGCTCGTGGGACCGAGATGGAACCCTCGAACTTTTCTTCTTCTCCTCCCAGCGGAGAGGGTGGGCCGCTGGTAGGTTCTAACACCCAATCTAACAAGAGGGCTCGTGTAGCCAGTCCTCCTGATTCAGGTAGTCGTAACAGAACGCATGCTGCTTCGCCGAATGTGTTTCTTGTAATTAAAAGAAAAGATGGGAGTTTCGCGAAAGTTTCACCATATTATATCCAGAAGGACTTAGAAGGCATTGCTGGCACTCTAAAATCTGTAAAGCGCTTGCGAAATGGCACCTTGTTGGTTGAAACATCTAGCTTCCAGCAAGCCCAGAACCTTCAGAAGGCGCAATTTCTTGGGGAGTTTGCGATAGAGACTGAATTTCACAACACCTTGATCTACAGCAAGGGTGTTGTGACTTGCAGAGATCTCGTTGACATTCCCCAAGACGAACTGAAGGCTGAATGGTCCCGGGAAGGAATTGTCGACGTGCAACACATTATGAAACGCGTGGATGGTACTCTCGTATCCTTACATTTAACACCACCAAATTGCCAGAGCATGTGAAGGCCGATTTCCTTCGTCTCAGTGTACGGCCTTATTACCCCAACCCCATGCGGTGTTTTAAATGCCAACACTTTGGACACACTACTCTCGGCTGTAGAGGGGAAGCCACTTGCGGGAAATGTGGTAAAGCCGCCCCTGAGGGAGTTGGCTGCTCCTCCCCTCCCAAGTGTGTCAACTGCTCTGGGGATCACCCTGTGTGGAGTAGGGACTGCAGAGTTTTCCTTGAGGAACGGAAGATCCAGGAACTTAAAACTACAAAACGCCTCTCGTATGGTGAGGCGAAGAAAATTTACAAGTCCATGCAGCCGCCCACGTTCGCTACTTCCCTTTCTTCCGTTCTCAAACAGCCAGTGTTGAAATCCGATGCCACTACACAAACGGAGGTTGCTACTGTCAGCACTAGCACCTGCGTTTGTCAATGTACGTGTGCTGCTGCCGTTCCTGTGAAGCCTGCTGCTCCCCCCTGGCCATCTGACCAGGCCGTGGTAGCTGACGTCATGGAACTTCCTGCCCCTTTCCCAGGTCCAGTCTTGTGCATTGCCTAGCGCTGCTACACCCCCTACTGCTTCTGAGGTTTTGGCATCAATGCCGCCTCAGGCCAGAAAATCGAAGCCAAAGACAAAGGTGAAGACTCGCCCGCTAAAGGAGATCGACATTCTACAGTCTGCTGATGTGGATGTCATTCTCTCTGACGTCTCTCTCGACTCCTCTTCAGAGGCGATGGAGGTTGATGTCAGACTGGGGCACTCATCTCGCCCCAAAACTGAGCCTCCGTCTGTTGTGGGCTCTCCTCCCCGACAGAAAGTGAGAATGAAGGTACTCCCACCCTGATAGATGGCTCCCATTATACAGTGGAACATGAATGGATTCCAGGCACATGTGGAGGAACTGCACCTCCTAGCACGGCAACGTCCCCTGTTCTTGTGTTTACAGGAAACGAATTTCAAACCATCTGATGCTCCTGTACTAAGGGGCTATACGTCATATCACAAAGATGACCTGACTGGAGAAATGGCCAAAGGCGGAGTCACCGTGTTTGTCAATAATGACCACCACTCCTCTGCTCTCCCCCTGGATACTGACCTGCGAGCAGTTGCAGTTGAAATTCATTCACCTCGGAGGCTTACCGTTTGCTCCCTTTATTTACCCCCTCTGGATGCAATGACCTTAGACGCTCTCACATATCTTATCGACCAACTCCCCCGCCCATTTCTCCTCCTGGGAGACTTCAGTGCCCATAATGTCCTGTGGGGCTCAACTTCCCTTTGCGCTCGAGGTCGAAATTTGGAGAGCCTCCTAACATCTCAAGTGTTGTGCATCCTCAACACAGGTACTCCGACTCATTTCTCTCCTGCTACAGGGTCATTCTCAGCCATTGACCTATCTTTCTGCTCTCCAACCCTCACCGACTCTGTTCACTGGGAGGTCATTGACGACCTTCATTCCAGCGATCACTTCCCTATCCGCATTCATCTCCTGGATGGTGTATTGCTGGAGCAGCGGCCACCATCGTGGATAATTGGCAGGGCTAACTGGCCACTGTTCACTCGGTTAGCTGTCTTTGACCGCCACAACAGCATCCAAGAATGGGTGGATCACATCACGCTTGTGATCCATCATGCTGCTGATCTGTCCATACCACAGTCTTCTGGTACTCTTAAGCGGCGTCTTGTGCCTTGGTGGACAGAAGAGTGCCGTTCAGCCATCCGGGACAGGCGTGCGGCTCTTCGCCGATTTAAATGCCGTCCAACAGCGGTCAATCTTACCGCCTTTCGAATCGCGAGAGTCAGGGCACGCCGTGTCATTAAAGAGAGCAAGAAAAGGTCATGACAGGCGTTCCTGGACTCCACCAACCGTTCCACTTGTTCCACAAAAGTATGGGAAGCCATCCGGCGGATTTCTGGTAAACATAGCCGTTTACCAATAGCTGCTGTCCTGAACCAGGGTTGCCTCCAAACGACACCCAGAGCCATTGCTCAGACGCTGGCAGAGCATTTTGCACAAAGTACTGCCACTGCAAATCAGGATCCAGCGTTTCGTCGCTACCGTGCGACTGTCGAAAGAGCGAACTTGGACTTTCGGTCGAACAGTTCTGAGGCGTACAACTCCCCTTTCTCCATGTGGGAACTTGAATCGGCTCTTAGTGAGACTTCTGACACTGCACCAGGTTACGACCGCATCCGGTACTCCATGCTTCGACATCTGCCAGCGGCGTCAAAGGAAATCCTCCTCGAATGTTTTAATCTCATATGGCAGACAGGAATGTTCCCCACCTCGTGGCGGGAGGCAATCCTCATCCCTCTCCTCAAACCGGGAAAGGACCGCACATGTTCCAGTAGTATCTCCTTGACAAGCTGTGTTGGTAAGACCATGGAACGGATGGTCAACCGGCGTCTGGTCTGGCTGTTAGAGACCAGACAGCTCCTTAGCCGCTTTCAGTGTGGATTCCGAAACTTTCGGTCCACGGTCGACAACCTGACCCTCCTAGAGACGGCTATTCAGCAGGCTTTTCTCCGTCAGCATCACTGTATTGGTGTCTTCTTTGATATCAGTAAGGCATATGATACTACTTGGAGATACTGTATTCTTGCACAACTGCATCAATGGGGCTTTCGTGGCCGCCTCCCGATTTTCATTCGGTCTTTCCTGTCTCGGCGGTTTTTTCGGACCCGCGTTGGTAACACACTGTCTGATCGCTTTAAAGCAAGAGAACGGTGTCCCCTAGGGCAGCGTTTTAAGCGTTACCCTCTTTGCCATAGCCATCAACAGTATAACGTCTCCAGTGAGGAGTCCAGTACAGTGCTCCTTATTTGTGGACGACTTCGCTGTTTTCTGTTCCTCCTCAGTTGCAGCTAACAGTGCGGCGGTTAGAGGAGTGGGCTGCAAAGACGGGTTTTCGGGTCTCTGCCGATAAGTGTGTTTGTGTTCATTTTAATCGTTCTCGTCGTCTTTTTACTTTGCCTGCCTTGCATATGGGGGATACTGTCCTACATTTTAGAGACACAGTGCGGTTTCTGGGCCTAATTTTTGACTCCAGGTTGTCATGCCTGCCACACCTACGTGACTTGAAAGCCAGAACCCTGAAGGCACTCAACATCTTCAAGTGCCTCAGCCACAGGCCTTGGGGAGCGGACAGGGCGCGTCTCCTTCAGTTTCACCGAGCTTTCGTGCGTTCACAGTTGGACTATGGGTGCACAGTATATGGGTCAGCGAGGCCTTCTTATTTGCAGATCCTTGACGCTGTTCACCATGCTGGGATTCGACTGGCCACAGGTGCTTATCGGACCAGTCCCATACCCAGCCTCTGTGCTGAGGCTGGGGAACCGCCCCTTACCATATGGCGGCAGCTCCTGCTGGTGCGCCAGGCTTGTAAGTTTCTTGCAGCTCCCAGCTCGCCTGCTCACCATCTTGTTGCCCATCCACCTCCAGACCGCCTTTTTTCCCGCCGTCCCCAGGCTACGTTGCCGTTTGGGATCCGTGTGCAACGTGTACTAGAGTCCCTCGGTGTGGAGTCTGTACAACCCCAAATCCAGGGTTTTAACCGCCTGCTACCCTGGTTACTGAAGATGCACGGAGTGATTTTAGATTTATTGCAGTACAAGAGAGATTGCACTCCTTCCACCGTTTTTAATGCAGCATTTTCTGCCATTTTATCTGAGCACCACGACTATGTAGCTGTTTTTACGGATGGGTCGAAACAAGGGGATTCTGTTGGTTGCTCAGTTGTTTTTCCAGATCGTGTCTTCAAGGGCCGCCTGCCTCAGACTTTCGCTGTCATTGATGCAGAATTGTCTGCGATCTTGCGGGCACTGGAGCACATGAGACATTCTTCCTCTTCTAAATTTCTTGTCTGTTCCGATTCACTCAGTGCCCTTCACTTATTGCAACGTTTGTATCCGGCAGACAAAACTGTCCAGATCATCCAGGATGCCCTCCTCCGACTACAGCGACTGGGGAAGGTTGTAGCTTTTTGCTGGGTTCCGGGGCATGTCGGCATTGCTGGGAATGAAAGGGCAGATCTCGCAGCCAAGGAGGCGTGTCTCGCCCCACACGTATCTCAGTGTGCTATCCCCATGCACGCACTCACCTCGCTGTTGAGCTCACGGGTTATGCGACGGTGGGAGGATGAGTGGCTGGAAGTGACTGACAATAAGCTCCGTATGGTCAAGCCCACAACGCGTGTGTGGTGTACTTCCTTTCAGCCCCATCGACGGGACGAGGTTCTCCTTACTCGGCTTCGAATCGGCCACAGCTCTATGACGCAGGGCTACCTGCTCCGGCGAGAGGACCCTCCAATGTGTGGTGCTTGCAGCGTCCAGGTCACTGTGCGCCACGTTTTATTGGATTGCGTTTTATTTTCTGACCAGCGGGCCGCAGCTGACTTGCCAGCGGACCTGCCATCTCCTTTAGGCAACACTCGGACGAATGTGGCTAAAGTTTTAAAGTTCTGTGACATGTCAAATGCTTTTACAAAGATTTTAGGGAGAGGATTTTAATTTTCTCACTGTGTGACAAGCTAGCCCATATTTTATGTAAGTGGGCAGCCAATAACAATTTCCTGTGACATTCTTGTTGCTATGTTTCCCCTTTCCTTAGGTTTTACTTTCTTATGTAACATTTTCCTTCTTTTCCTGATTTCTTTGAGAGTGTGCTTTAGTTTTCTTAGGTCTGTCCACGTTTGTTCCTTTTAATGTGTGTGTCAGGGCGCTGATGACCTCGATGTTGAGCGCCCATAAGCCCCACCACACCACCACCACATCTCAACCTGGTACCCGCCTTACCAACAATTAATTTTATATGATCATTCCAGTTCAAATCGTTCCGCACGCATACTCCCAGATATTTTACAGAAGTAACTGCTACCAGTGTTTGTTCCGCTATCATATAATCATACAATAAAGGATAATTCTTTCCATGTATTCGCAATACATTACATTTGTCTATGTTAAGGGTCAATTGCCACTACCTGCACCAAGTGCCTATCCGCTGCAGATCTTCCTGCATTTCGCTACAGTTTTCTAATGCTGCAACTTCTCTGTATACTACAGCATCATCCGCGAAAAGCCGCATGGAACTTCCTACACTATCTACTAGGTCATTTATATATATTGTGAAAAGCAATGGTCCCATAACACTCCCCTGTGGCACGCCAGAGGTTACTTTAACGTCTGTAGACGTCTCTCTATTGATAACAACATGCTGTGTTCTGTTTGCTAAGAACTCTTCAATCCAGCCACACAGCTGGTCTGATATTCCGTAGGCTCTTACTTTATCAGGCGACAGTGCGGAACTGTATCGAACGCCTTCTGGAAGTTAAGAAAAATAGCATCTATCTGGGAGCCTGTATCTAATACTTTCTGGGTCTCATGAACAAATAAAGCGAGTTGGGTCTCACACGATCGCTGTTTCCGGAATCCATGTTGATTTCTACAGAGTAGATTCTGGGTTTCCAAAAACGACATGATACTCGAGCACAAAAAATGTTCTAAAATTCTACAACAGATCGAAGTCAGAGATATAGGTCTATAGTTTTGCGCATCTGCTCGACGACCCTTCTTCAAGACTGGGACTACCTGTGCTCTTTTTCAATCATTTGGAACCTTCCATTCCTCTAGAGACTTGCGGTACACGGCTGTTTGAAGGAGGGCAAGTTCTTTAGCGTACTCTGTGTAGAAACGAATTGGTATCCCGTCAGGTCCAGTGGACTTTCCTCTGCTGACTTGCTTTTCTATTCCTTGGACACTTATTTCGATGTCAGCTATTTTTTCGTTTGTGCAAGGGTTTAAAGAAGGAACTGCAGTGCGGTATTCCTCTGTGAAACAGCTTTGGAAAAAGGTGCTTAGTATTTCAGCTTTACGCGTGTCATCCTCTGTTTCAATGCCATCATTATCCTGGAGTGTCTGGATATGCTGTTTCGAGCCACTTACTGATTTAACGTAAGACCAGAACTTCCTAGGATTTTCTGTCAAGTCGGTACATAGAATTTTACTTTAGAATTCACTGAACGCTTCACGAATAGCCCTCCTTACGCTAACTTTGACATCGTTTAGGTTCTGTTTGTCTGAGAGGTTTTGGCTGCGTTTAAACTTGGAGTGAAGCTCTCTTTGCTTTCGCAGTAGTTTTCTAACTTTGTTGTTGTACCACGGTGGGTTTTTCCCGTCCCTCACAGTTTTACTCGGCACGTACCTGTCTAAAACGCACTTTACAATTGCTTAAACTTTTTCCATAAACACTCAACATTGTCAGTGTCGGAAGAGAAATTTTCGTTTTGATCTGTTAGGTAGTCTGAAATCTGCCTCCTATTACTCTTGCTAAACAGACAAACCTTCCTCCCTTTTTTATATTCCTATTAACTTCCATATTCAGGGATGCTGTAACGGCCTTATGATCACTGATTCCCTGTTCTGCACATACAGAGTCGAAAAGTTCGGGTCTGTTTGTTATCAGTAGGTCCAAGATGTTATCTTCACGAGTCGGTTCTCTGTTTAATTGCTCGAGGTAATTTCGGATAGTGCACTCAGTATAATGTCACTCGATGCTCTGTCCCTACCACCCGCCCTAAACATCTGAGTGTCCCAGTCTATATCTGGTAAATTGAAATCTCCACCTAAGACTATAACATGCTGAGAAAATTTATGTGAAATGTACTCCAAATTTTCTCTCAGTTGTTCTGCCACTAATGCTGCTGAGTCGGGAGGTCGGTAAAAGGAGCCAATTATTAACCTAGCTCGGTTGTTGAGTGTAACCTCCACCAATAATATTTCACAGGAACTATCCACTTCTACTTCACTACAGGATAAACTACTACTAACAGCGACAAACACACCACCACCGGTTGCATGCAATCTATGCTTTCTGTGCCTTTGTAAAAATTTCGGCTGAATTTATCTCTGGCTTAAATGGGGAGACCCATTCACGCCACACCAACTTAGACCGCAGCTCTCGGATGTGCCTCGTTTTCATCAGCGGCGTTCCGACCCACGTTGGCGGCACGGAGAATGAGGATCGCGGCACATGTCCCGGCCGCTCTCTTCCTCCCGTACCCCGCGAGCCAAGCTACTTACGAGTATTGCGAACCCGAGCAATAATCTCAAGCAACGATGGACGAAATGAAACACAGTACGTAATTAATAGAGATGAAGTGATATATTTATAACGAAAAATGGTACAGATTTCGGATAACAGACGTAAATAACGTTCATGTTTGACACAGGTCCGACACCCAACATAAAGGTCGATGTCGCACTCTGAGTAAGAAACGTGCCCTTCTCAGACGCTAAAAATCATTTTGCACCTGTTAAACATCATGACTAGCAAACTGTTCAGTAGTCCTTGGTGGATATTGTCCCACTCCTCTTTAAAGGAGGGTTTGAGATCTTAAACGGTTCGGAGAGAGCGTGTTCGTTGAGAAACATGTTTGCCAAGAGCATCGCAGGCATGATCTTTGGGTTTAGGTCTGGGAGTACGCAAGCCATTCCATACGTTCAATAGCTTCACGTTGCAGTCTGTCCGACAGCTCAGCTGCCCTGAGTTGGCGGGTAATGACGTCCTTAAACAGAAAGTCGGGTCCTACCGCACAATTAAGCAGACGGACATGATCCAGAATAATCTCTCTGCAATACCGCTGTGCTGTAACGGTACCTTGTGCGAACATATGCAGCAGTGTTCGGCCATTGTGCTTAATGACTGACCACACCATAACGCCTTGGCCATACCGATAACGTTCACGAACATTATGTGGTGTGTAACATGTTTCCCTTCCTCTCCACACTAACTGGTGGCTAGAATCACTTGCCACAGTGAAGCGGGATTTGTCGGAGAACAACACTCAGGACCACTGTCGCTGATCCTAACCAACGTGTGCTCCCTACACCAACGTACTGTTTCTCGACGATGACATGGTTGAAGTGAGACGCATTTCACAAGCTTCCGAGCACACAAACCACCCTGATTTAATTACCGGAAAATGGTTCTGGCAGAGACACAGGTATCGGTAGCGGTTGCGACGTCTACAGCTATCTGCTTAGGAGTGAGCTGTCTGTTCGTTTTCGCCACTAGGGCTACGATCGATCCTCTTGCGATGTGACTGTCAGTCTACGACCACCGTCATACTTTCGTAAGGTATTTCCACCTTCAGCGACCTTTCTTAATAACAAGATGTCACTTTTGGAAACACTCATTACGGTGGCCACAGTAGTGAGACTTCTAACAGCTTCAAGCTGTCCATCTGTTCTCCCACGATCGTGCCGTACCACATGGAATGTCGCACTAATCGGTTCCGCAACAATCTTCGTCAAACACCGAACTACTTGATCGGCCGAATGTATACGGAGCCTTCGTGCACAGGCTTCGCTGCAGTCAACACGTCCCGCCATACACGTTCCCTTCTACTGTTACTAGTCTGGTGTTCCGTAGCAATTGTCGGTCGTTGCTTAGCAGTTGGCAGTTGTTGGTTAACAATTGTCAGTTGTTCTTTAGCAAGATGGCGCCCAGCATAAAACACTCATTCATCAAGACAAGTTTACATACCAGAGAAAAGGACTTAATAGGGAGAATCCTGTCAGCTGATATCTATTATAAAATGGGTGCTCAACTAACCACGAACTGCTGTCACAAAAACTAGGTGTTCGGACCACTCATAAAAATCAATGGACAGTTATTAACAAAATCGGTAACAGAAACAAATATAAAACATAGAATAGCAAGTTAAGAATCACAGTTAGAATCACACCGTTAATACATATGGTACGAGCACGGGATGATGTGGATGGGGATTGAGGACAGGAAGTACGTTGCGGGATGGGTAACAAACAATCCTAGTTCATGTAAAAGAGAGCAAGAGACATACAGAATTAGCAAACCTACAAATAGAGAGGAAGGACCCACTGTAAGTATGATAGGTACTGCACGATCACATACAGGTTGTAAACGATAATTGTTTACACCGTATCACCATGGTCACCTCTAGTCACACAGTTATATCAGGCGTGCTGTCAGCACGTCATTGCCAGCTTCCACTCGTGTGAAAGCATAACCCAGCAGTCTTGTAGGCTTCGGAAGTCTGAGCAAAGCCATTCACGCAGGCGGTCTGCCCTTCATTAAAGGAGAAGTAACAACAGACAGTCCCAACCCCACCAAACCACATACAGGTGACAATTGTATTATTTATACCAGAATAGAAAAGGAACCTTCCTTCGTGGAGACGCATCATGCGGAATGCGGGGTTGGCCGCCTGTCCCAAATTTAGGTGAAGGTGGTGAAGATAGACCCGAGCCTAAAAAATTTCACGTCTTTTTCTTTTTTTGAACAGACAGTTCTCTGGGCGTCAGTCATAAATGTGACGGTCGATTTCCGACTAGTGATGTAGAACTTTGCATTTACACATTTCGCCTCCCTGCAGCTAGCGCTGGTAGCACTACACATCTACAGAACTTGATTTTTTTGTGTGGTCCCCCTGCATCACCTGTATACTTCGTGTATCGTTACTTCTGGACAAAGGCAGAAAACACGTAACCCTTGAACTTCAGTTTGGTTCCTTGCGATTTCCCTTTCCTGGAGGCTTCGAAAATTAGTCGAGTGTATTAGAGGAGTCTCTACTGTACGACACATAACCATCTCATTTTCAGTGATAATGTCCAAACAGATGCTGACCTCTCGCACGCCTACAGGTGAGACACAGATCTTCTGGTCACAACAATACATTTTTCTTCTAATCTCGACAGTATGCACCAATTATCAGACAACATGTAAAGTTACATTTTCAACTCTTCTTGTTGTGACACACAAGCTGACATTTGACAGGGGCACATCATGCAAAATTTCTGTGAAATGATGATGATATTGTTTGGTTTGTGGGGCGCTCCACTGCGCGGTTATCAGCGCCCGTACAAATTCCCAACTTTTGCTCAGTCCAATCTGCCACTTTCATGAATTATGATGAAATGTTGAGGACAACACAGACACCCAGTCATCTCGAGGCAGGTGAAGATCCCTTCTGTGAAATGAAATTTACTTGGAAATTAATGCTAGTTCACTTTGGGGTAATGGTTTAGTCAAGTGGCGAGTGTTTTAGTAACTCTGCTAAGCGAGAAAGCAAGTGAGCGTACAGACATGTGTTAGTTGGCGATCAAGAGTCAACTGACGAGAAGTGATCACTGGAAGATTATTGGAGAGGGGGTGTGGGGGAGGGGGGGGGGGGGGGAAATCAAGCAACAGACCTTGTAGCTCAGCGTACCCTGGACGAGGCGGAAAGAGATTAAAAATTTAGAGAAGAGAAAATCGGTGTAAAAATAATCGGTGGAAAATATTTGCGTGGAACAACTAATACGACTTTTCACAAACTCTCCTATTCTATGCAAGCAGTAACAAATTTTACCTCCGTTTGATATTTGCCTAAGTATAGTTTTTGGGACGTAAATCGAGCATATACTTACTGTGTTGTAATCGCTTTTCCCAGGGTTGCAGGTCCACACGAAGTGATTATAACAGTTCGAATAACAAATAGAAACATTGCACAATGTTTGTCTATTATTATTAGTCTGTAGCACAAAACAGAAACTCGCTTAGCTGTACTTCAAAATGGCCACTATCAATGTTGAAACCATATTCTTACTCAAAAACAATTAGAGTATGTCATCTAAAGCTGTGAAACCTAACCACCACCTGTCATTCCCTTCACTCTGCAGGAACTGCCGTAATCCATTGGAAAACGCTGACAGCTGCTTTTATAATGGCGGCTTGTGGCGTCATTCTTATGGTGCCACTCAAGTCCTACGTCGGAGCTACAATGCGTCTTTTGAATCAAATTATTATTTATACAATTTTAAACGACACTGAAGTCCAGTTTTCAGCTAGATTCAGTGGATCAAAATGAAGTTCGGTGACTCACAGGCTATCGGTTCCGTTCGCATGCTAGTCATGATTGTAATATGCTAATTGAACCAGTCTGAAATAGCGATGGAAGAACTAAAAATATTCAAAAACGAAAATCAATGCGAAGTAAAACTTATCAGAACGTGGCTAATATTTGGTATGACCTCTGCCCACTATGAGATTGAATACAGACTCCTGGTGTTGCGAACACGTGACGCAGCAAGGATGGTATACAGGCGGAACCGAGGCAACTGGAGAATCATTCTAGCGACAACACAGAACGTAAATGGGGAACTCCACTGACATAAGCGATTTTGACGAAGGATGAATTGTTATGATCCTGCTTCTTAGAGACGTCCACGCTTCATCCACAGGTTTGTCCGCTCTGTCAATCAAGACACATGGCGAGCAATGGCACATCTGACGATGGAATACAATGCTGCTGCAGGCACAAGAGTTTCGCGTCACATCCGCCAGAGAATATTGTTGAAAATGGGCAGCAGTGGACGAGCCCTAAGTATTCTCATGTTGACCCAACTACGTAATCAGTTATGATTGTAGTGACACAGAAGCATCGAGGCACGACCGTGGATTCTCGTCGGATGAATCACGTTTTTTGCTATACTAGATCGATGGTTGTCTCTGCATACGCCGTCATCTGAGGGAATACCTGCAAGAAACAAGCACCTCGCCACTGAAGCAGGCCACTGCGGCAGTATTATGCTATGGGGACCTTTGCCTGGGCTTCCACGGGACCTGTGATCATAACCGAAGGCACCGTAACAGCTGTAGACTATGCGAACATTATTCTGGGCCACCTACATTCCTTGATGCTTCATGTCTTCCTCGACAGCAATACACTAGCGATTCTGCGTAACGTGGATTCAACAAGTTCTTGATAGGTTCCCGAAGGTATGCGACACCAGGTGTCTACGCACAGGCACGCAAACTACGACTGTAGGTTTGTGGGCACGAACCAGGTGTTTCCCAATCAGATCTGATTATGCGAATTTGGCAAAGAAGACATCAACTTGGGCTCAGTATCATGCTCCTCAAACTACTGTTGAACGATTTTGACTGAAAGGTATGTAGTTCACCACGTAGCTGATATTGGAGATTATAATATGCGAAAGATTCTTTTTTTACTGAACATTTTTTGTATCGTTCGAGAGAGACTGCGGAGCACCGACTGGTGGGTCATCCAACGTATTCTGTGTGCACCTGCAGGTGCTTGGACGTGTGAGTGGGGGCGCGGACAATCAGCAGGCAGACTACCGGCGTTCTTTGTACGATCACACTTAGCAGCTCGTGGTACCGGTATTGCTGACAGACGGGACGCTGGGAGCCTATAGCTGACGTCCTTGTTGATGCTGGGCTGCTTCAGGGTATCCATCACCACTCTTATTTTGCCGTAGACCTCCCATTTTCCACAGTGGCTGCAGTATTGACAACTTTCGTACGGTCCACCAAGGATCCCGTTAAAGTTCTCAACACTGAATTCCTGTACGAGGCAGTCCGCGAGTGCTTTGCTCTCTGCACGTAGGAAACTGCAAAAGCCTGTTAACAACTGCGGTATTCGACTCTCTGCTTCCCTGCCGTAGAGTAACCGCTACCAGAGTCTCTACGCTTAAAAGTTGCTTCACACTGAGCCAGTAATGTCAAGTCAGTAACTGAATGTGTTTATGACTTTCTTTAGTCAAACAGTTCAGTGAACAGGTGTAGGGATCCGATTTAGTAATTCGAATAATATCAACTTCCTCCATCCCACCTCACTTACCTCTGTCTCATCACTGAACAGTATTTAAAACGATCTTTTTAATAGAATGGACTAGTGGCCTGTACTCGTTCGTTTCTATCTTTCCATTCATCTCTTTCTTGTAGCTTGGCAACATGGCTCGTAGGAGTAATGATATTCTAGTATAATTCTTTTCAATTCTCTGCCTTTTTTATCGATCTGAGACCGATGCAAACACGCGTCAGACGAAAGGTTCTTCTTCGTCATAACTTAAATTTTCGCCTAATGAAACTAGCTTATAATGTAACATAACAAACAGTTTAGCCCGTTTTACAGAGCGGGCAAACCTCTGTCCTTTTTCTATGACGAGACCAAACCCTTGTCACGTACTCGTGGATTCATCGTCCTCTAACCACTTTCCTTAGACGCTCACGACAGTAGCACGTGAACCAGCTTCGTCTTTTCGGAGATACTAGCTCCCAGGCGCCGGGCTATAGAAATCCGCTCTTTGTCAGAGTCGTGTCTGTCAGTAGATCTCCCCACTTGCGGTTCGTATCGTCGTTGGAATGATTCTCCGTTCGTCTCTGCTACGCTTGTCGTCCTATGCTTTCCTTGCCGCTTAACGTGCTGTCTACGTCTCCAGGCGACATTAAATATGCCGGTGGGCAGTGGTCATAATATATTAGTTCATCAGCATAAATCTATTTGATTAAAGCACATTTTATGAGTTAAAAATTGCTATAGAGTTTTATTTGCTTGTTATGTTCCACTCTGGTCTGCTTAACACTGCTACGGGCTTGAGGCCAAAACTTTTTTTGTACACTTTTAACAAAGCTTTCCTGTCCCTCACACCAAGTGCAACAGACAAACAATCGGAATTTGTTTAAAGTAACATTAGTCATAATATAATTCACTCAGGGTTGTTTTTGCGATCTTTTTACTAATATTTTAGCCAAAAACAGGCAACCGAGCAGCATCCATTATATCAGTCAATTGGTCCACGTTATACGGAAAAATAGCTCCAGGGATCGAAGTCAATGTTAAATTGTGAAGTACGTCGTAACACATAACCTCAGACCTCCTCATTACTGTATTTGCAAAAAGCTGTAAGCATGTAATAGCAAACATTATCTCAGTTTTATTTTTAAAACTACCAAATAATAAATCTGCAGCTTCTAAATATGCAGATTTGGTTACTACATCGTCCTCGTACAGTTCTTGTTCTGTGGAAGAATTTTTGATACTCAGTCAAACGCCTCAGTTATGGCCGTACTCTTGTCTGATGAATTTAAAAATGTTGATAGTTGAGCATAAAGTTTCTATTTTAGCTGCCTTGCCTTTTCTTTCCTTAGAGCAGAATCCAGAGCGAAATCCTTTTCAGTCCCTGAGTAAACAGTTTTGAAGTGGCTTTCAAGGTTCTGTTTTTTTTCCAACTGATACACTTGCATAGCACAGTAAACACAAACATTTCTCCTTCAGCTGGGTAAATAAGTAATCGGTTATTCATTCCGAATGAAAGTGATACGTTGTCTGCTTTTTGCTTGAACACGCAATCATTAGAACAAATTAGTGTCAATGGATGAATCAAACTATTTGCGTCAACAATTCTCTGAATAATACAATAAATATTGCGTGCACAACCTCAGACGTGTACAATCAACTGTAAGGCCGACAGTGTAGTGTTCTCGAGCCGGAGGAACAAGCACTTGTCGCAAGGGCGGTCTGAGCTCAGTGCAGCAATTCAGTTTAGCCAACCTGAGCGTTACCACGAACTATCGAAAATGTCTACGCGATTTAGCGATCAATGCTCTACCACGTTTCAGCGCACTTCGGTAAAGTTTTCGTGTCTGCTTTAATGTTCAACTTATTCAGATATGCTAGTGTACTTATTCTCTCCCAGCAAATTTCGCTCCGTTAGGTTTACAGAGCCCATCCAAGCCACAACATTCCCAACTGTTGTCACGACGCTTTACTGTTTGGAATCTGTCGCGAAAGTTTCTTGTTTCTTTTTAGTGTGACTGTAATGATTTATAATCAGTTCAGAGACAGTCTGCACACGTCAGCGCCTGCAGTGGAGGCCTACTGTCCGTTCTGTTTGTCGGTAGTTCGAGCGATGGTTGAAACCAAGAATGGTGGGTACTATGCTCTTCTCACTTGGTGAGAACAAGAGTAAAAATCTCCTCGTCACGACCAGTTTCAGTGTATACACGACCCAAGTTGGCAGTGGTGCAACATTGTATCTCAATATTATGAGGAAGACACCTGGTAATACACAGTAATCCTTTTGAACTCTTCACTCTTTTCATAAATTAGAGATCGATTGCAAGCGATCGACGTACATGAACTCGACTGCTTCAGATGAAAGGTCATTTGTAAAGTATAAAATAAAATGTTACGTAATGAAAGTTGATTCTGATTCAGCATAACAGAACATTACACACACTTTTTGGTACAAATAGTCGTACTACGTATGTTTAATACACTCCTGGAAATGGAAAATAGAACACATTGACACCGGTGTGTCAGACCCACCATACTTGCTCCGGACACTGCGAGAGGGCTGTACAAGCAATGATCACACGCACGGCACAGCGGACACACCAGGAACCGCGGTGTTGGCCGTCGAATGGCGCTAGCTGCGCAGCATTTGTGCAACGCCGCCGTCAGTGTCAGCCAGTTTGCCGTGGCATGCGGAACTCCATCGCAGTCTTTAACACTGGTAGCATGCCGCGACAGCGTGGACGTGAACCGTATGTGCAGTTGACGGACTTTGAGCGAGGGCGTATAGTGGGCATGTGGGAGGCCGGATGGACGTACCGCCGAATTGCTCAACACGTGGGGCGTGAGGTCTCCATAGTACATCGATGTTGTCGCCAGAGGTCGGCGGAAGGTGCACGTGCCCGTCGACCTGTGACCGGACCGCAGCGACGCACGGACGCACGCCAAGACCGTAGGGTCCTACGCAGTGCCGTAGGGGACCGCACCGCCACTTCCCAGCAAATTAGGGACACTCTTGCTCCTGGGGTATCGGCGAGGACCATTCGCAACCGTCTCCATGAAGCTGGGCTACGGTCCCGCACACCGTTAGGCCGTCTTCCGCTCACGCCCCAACATCGTGTAGCCCGCCTCCAGTGGTGTCGCGACAGGCGTGAATGGAGGGACGTATGGAGACGTGTCGTCTTCAGCGATGAGAGTCGCTTCTGCCTTGGTGCCAATGGTGGTCGTATGTGTGTTTGGCGCCGTGCAGGTGAGCGCCACAATCAGGACTGCATACGACCGAGGCACACAGGGCCAACACCCAGCATCATGGTGTGGGGGGCGATCTCCTACACTGGCCGAACACCTCTGGTGATCATCGAGGGGACACTGAATAGTGCACGGTACATCCAAACCGTCATCGAAGCCATCCTTCTACCATTCCTAGACCGGCAAGGGAACTTGCTGTTCCAACAGGACAATGCACGTCCTCACGTATCCCGTGCCACCCAACGTGCTCTAGAAGGTGTTAGTCAACTACCCTGGCCAGCAAGATCTCCGGATCTGTCCCCCATTGAGCATGTTTGGGACTGGATGAAGCGTCGTCTCACGCGGTCTGCACGTCCAGCACGAACGCTGGTCCGACTGAGGCGCCAGGTGGAAATGGCATGGCAAGCCGTTCCACAGGACTACATCCAGCGTCTCTACGATCGTCTCCATGGGAGAATAGCAGCCTGCATTGCTGCGAAAGGTGGATATACACTGTACTAGTGCCGACATTGTGCATGCTCTGTTGCCTGTGTCTATGTGCCTGTGGTTCTGTCAGTGTGATCATGTGATGTATCGGACCCCAGGAATGTGTCAATAAAGTTTCCCCTTCCTGGGACAATGAATTCACGGTGTTCTTATTTCAATTTCCAGGAGTGTATATCAGCTTCCATTCCATAATTCAAGTTTCCACTTTTGTATTCCTTTTTAGGAATTATACTTAGCACTGTGAACATTTATTGTAGCTCAGAGCCACCTCTTATTGGCAGTGACGTAATAGGTTTTATGGGGGATAGTTGTCATGTACTAATACAACCTATGCTGATACGGGAGGAAAGTTCAACTTAATTTTTACAGTGTTTTAGGAAAGCCTTCTCAAACAATTGAGGCACAGGGGTGGACAAAAATCTCGAAACACCAATACACAACACATTTCCATGCCTAATACGCTGGAGGAAAATCTTTGGCGTATAAAACAGCTTCCAGTCGTCTTGAAGTGGATAAAGACAGGTGCTATATGGTTTTGAAGTGAAACGCATCCCATTTTTCCTGCAAAGTAGTAGCATGTTCAGGTAAAGATGATGAAGCTGGAAAGCGATCATGCAACTTATGTTCAAAGTAGGCTACAAAGGCTCAATAATATTGAGATATGCTGAATTTGGTGGCCAGAATAGATGCGACCATTCACACTCATGCTCACAAAACCAGTCCTGGGCGAAGCCGGCTGTGTGAGTAGGGGCCATGTCGTCTTGGAAAACAGCATCACCATTTGGGAACAGACGTTGTACAACTGAATGAACCGAAATGGCCACATATTCCTTGGCAGTAATGAGACCTTGCAGTGTAAACATTGGTCCCATGGAATACACCGATATGGCTGTCCAAATCATCACCGAAGCTCCGCCATGTTTCACACTTGGGACGTAGATTTGGAAACAGTGTGAAGCAAGACCCATCTGACCAAATGACTTTCTTTCATTGCTTCATAGTGCACTTTCTATGGCTTCGGCCTTTTATGAGTATTTGCATCACTGATGAGTAGTTTTGTAATTCCAGCTCGCCCTGCCATTCCCTGTTTATAGAGCTCCCTTCATGTTATTTTGGTTCTGACAGATTCGCGAGTGTGATAGTCAGTTCTGCAGAAACTTTTACAGCTGTCATGCTCTAATTTTTCGTCACAACCCTCTTCAATAACCTATCTGTCACGATCACTCAACACACACTTTCATCCGCATTGTCACTTAGTGGATGATGTTTTTCCTCTTTCCCTTACATTGTATAAATCATTGATATGGTGCCTCTCGAAACATCAAACACTTTAGCTCCGCTTGTTCTGAAAGCAAACACCATACGAACACAAATAAACTGCCCAAGTTCGAAGTCACTTAGCTCCGATATAGTTCAGCCATAAACATAGTGAACATTTGAGAGATTGCAGGGCAGTCTCACTTCTAATACGGTGTTGTGTTGCGTAATGTTCTTAGGGAAGTTGGTATTTATTACTTAATAAAAGAGTGGCTCTGAGCACTACGGGACTTAACATCTGAGGTCATCAGCCCCTAGAACTAGAACTACTTAAACCTAACTAACCTAAGGACATCACACACATCCATGCCCGAGGCAGGATTCGAACCTGCGAGCGTAGCGGTCGCGCGGTTCTAGACTGAAGCGCCTAGAACCGCTTGGCCACACCGGCCGGCGGTCTTTATTACTTGGTTGCTATGCCTGCATATGATCTGACTTCATACATCATGATGAAATGGTGGGCAGTAGTTAATGCTCTTGCTTGTGTGCTCTAGTCAAGGAATAGTGGTAAGCTTGACCCTGCATTCGAAGGAAGAGGGTGCCAAATTGTTCGGTGGCTGAGGGCCAAGGGGAGCGTCTTTTCTGTGGAACCTGGTCGAAAACATTTGTGTTTTGCCAAGTTCCACGGTCTCATTGTGCAGACACGTTGGGTGGCGCCGGTCGGTTGGCGGCCGCGCCGAATTAGGCTGACTAGTGCCGAGGAGTCACCGCTGCAATGGGCAGAGCATTGAAGACCGACAATAAAGCAGAAGATGGATCGTTGTTAGGCAGGAAGCCAATGAGACGACTGTGTGTTTCTGAGAATTTCCGTGGGACAGGTCAGTGGTGTCCAGACGTCCGGATTCTGTTACAAAACATTTGTGAAGGCATGAGGCTTTAAGCGAGTTTATGGCCTTTCTTTCGAAATGGAAACAACAGGGGAGATAACGATCTTTTTATGGAGGGCTGTGGTTCCATCCAGGTCATGTTTTAGCAAATGCATGGGAAAGAGGCCGCGAAGCTAAATCGGTTTTCCTTTTCGCCCAATTAACTTTAGTCTCTGGTTTGTCAAATCTGTGTATGCAGAGCAAGGGGCGCTCCCCAGCTTCGAATTCGGTGCTCCAGCTCATGATTGGCTTGTGCTAATGTGGGAGTGGTCTAAGATGTAAATGTGCTATGCTACCGAGCTGCGAGGAAAGCTGAGAGAAAGAGAAGGGTACACTCTTGTAATGGCACTTCGCTGTTAAAGAACTGCAGGTCTTCACCTAAATGGTGAGACTTGAGTCATTCGCTAGTGCGCCAGTCACCATCTGAAAAATCAGAGGTACTACTTCTAGCATCACGCACACAATGAGTGCTGCGTGGGTGTACTTATTCTTTTTGAGTCGGCCATCTAAACATTTGACTTACTCCATCACACACAGTCGTGGCACGGAGTCAAATTGGTTTGGCAGACCAGCAAACGGGTCCACCTGCACACTGGAATCCATCGGGGTTTCAGAGGCTCATAGGTAAGTACCTGCATTCCCAATTAGCCGAGCGCGAGACCGCGTACTTGCATTTTTTCGGGCGCGCGCCATTAATACAAGATTGCTGACGTCCATGACTCCAGTCGCCGAACGCATCGTGGTGTGCCGGCCTGATCAGCAGGAGGGTAAAGTATTCGCTGCTACGGCGTAGGGATCCAATATATGCTTCCAAGCACCCTGTTTCTTGGAACCATATTTTTCTTTATGGAATAGGAGAGTACAGATGCTTGATAGTAGCGTAGTTTTTGGGCCATACCACGGATTCACATGTATGAAGTCAGATAAAGCGATTAGTGTGTTTTGTGTCGATCCCCAGCTGACCACTTTGTCCACCATAGACCGCATATTAGTGAAAACGTTTGTCAAATAAAAATGTTTGTGTGATGTTTCCTTAGCCATTTTTCCGTCTTGTGATCTTAAGAATGAATAAATCTATTATTTAGATCACAACTCCTCCCAGCGTTTTGATTAACATTACCTTTTTTTATTAAACTCTTGATTACAATTGACAGTAGGAGGATTGCACATTGTTCTACATTTATTTTCAAGCATGAACTTCTCGCTGTGTTCCCATATTTTTATCCAACCCCTGCAGCACATGGGCCCGTCCACTAACATAAGTGTGCCAGTAAATATAGTGGCCCAACACTTGCCAGTCAAATCTTTGTATCTCCATCCTTGTAGTATATGGTTACACGTACTTCGGCTGTTCAATGTGAAATGAAAATTAAAACACCTGCAGCCATTTCTTTGCATTTAATTTGATTACTCAACGAGTGTCGGTGTTGCATTACACCATCTTCAGGCCACTTGACCAACGTCAATTGGGAGGAATCCAATCTGGTGTGCAGTTGTAACAGGAGCCAGTATTAAATAACCGTTGTCTACATATCTTTGGTCTACATGACAGTATCACTTCGTTAGTCAACCGACAACTCGTCGGTTCCTTCGGTTCGTCGGTTGATGAATGAAGTGATAATGTCGTGTAAACCAGAGATCTACGAACATCGGTTATTCAATGTTTTCTCCTCTTATGACTGCACACGAGAGTGGATTCCTCCCAGTTTACGTTCATCAAGGGACCTGAAGATGGTGTGATGGAACACCGAAACTGGTTGCGTAAATAAATTAAATACAAAAGAGATGGGTGCAGGTTCTTTAAATTGTATTTCACTTGACCGCCAGTCTCGCTAAGCGCTTGAAGTATTTGTAACGTGCCACTAATCAGAAGAGTGCTTTAGTAGGGTAATTTACTAATATTTCGTCCTAACACGCTGATCTACGATGAAGTGAAGCCCCTGCCGCTGCATTTGCCATCTACCGATGACAGGCCTAAGGCTGATCGACTTCCGCGCCACGCCTGCTCATTTTCCTTACGAAAAAACCCTGACACTATATGGTCACGACACGTACAGCATCTGTGTTGTTTCAAAGCAAAATGATACTCGTAACTGAGGCACCATTGCACTTCCATTGTTTGGGATGATGTTTCAATACCCTATAAAGTATCCACTGAATCGTTCTAAAGAACAATTCGAAATTTGCGTAACAATAGCCCTATTACCGGCTGTACCGTTTTCTTCTCACGACAGTTCCGCAAATCTTACCAGTAATACACTGAAGTGCCAAAAAAAAAGCACACCTGCCTAACATCGCCCCCCCCCCCCCCCCTCCAGCGAGAACGCAGAAGTCCGGCAACACGACGTGGCATGGACTCTACTAATGTCTGAAGGAATGCTGGAGGGAAATGACAATACGAATCCTGCAGGTCTGTCCGTAAATCCGTAAGAGTACAAGGGGGAACAGCATGTTGCAAGGCATCACAGATATGCTCCACAATGTTCATGTCTGGGAAGTTTGGTGGCCAGCAGAAGTATTTAAACTCAGAAGAGTGTTCCTGGAACCACTCTGTAGCAATTCTGGATGTGTGGGGTGTCGCATTGTCCTGCTTGTATTGTCCAAGTCCGTCGGAATGTACAACGGACATTAATGGATGCAGGTGATCAGACAGGATCCTTACCTGCCAGAGTCGTATCTAGACGTATCAGGGGTCGTATATTAGTCCTACTTCACACGCCTCACACTATTACAGAGCCTCCACCATTCTGAACAGTCCCCTGCTAACATGCAGGATCCATACCAGTACACGTCCACCGGCTCGATACAATTTGAAACGAGACTCATCCGACCAGGCAACATGCTTACAGTCATCAATGCAGTCATCAAGGGTACACGAGTGGGTCTTCGGCTCCGAAAGCCCGTATCGATGACGTTTCGTTGGATGGTTCGTACGCTGACACTTATTGATGGCCCAGCATTGAAATGTGCAGCAATTTGTGGAAGGGCTGCACTTCTGTCACGTTGAACGATTCTCTTCAGTCGTCGTTGGTCCCGTTCTTGCAGAAGCTTATTCCAGCCTCAGCGATGTCGGAGATTTGATGTTTTACCGGATTCCTGATAGTCACGGTACACTCCTGAAATGGCCGTACGGGAAAATCCGCACTTCATCGCTACGTCGGAGGTGCTGTGTCCCATTGCTCGTGCGCTGACTGTAAGACCACGTTGAAACTCACTTAAATCTTGATAACCTGCAATTTTAGCAGTAGTAACCGATCTAACAACTGCGCAAGACCCTTGTTGTATTATGTAGAGATTCTCGATTCTCGGAATGGATGAGCTACCTACAGAGACAATTAAGTTTGTACGGAACCCTCGGACCGCGAGTCCTACTCGTATCTGTCCAGTTTTTTGGTTACCCATTCACGTAGTGAACTGATGTTCCTCCTTGACAACTCTTTCTATTCCGTAGAAGAGTTTCTATTATTGTAATGTGTGAAAGGTAGTGTGTAGGAATTACTAAATCACATGTGTATATCTTAAAAAAATAAAGAAAAGGAAAGGCCTTGTAAATGATCAAAATGTAAGTGTATTTGCAAATTAATTTGCGATGTTTATATAAAACGGCTCGTTCCACATTATTACCATTTATCGTGCTAATGATCTATGGAACACGAAACTAACAATCTAAGTAATTAACTCTCCCGGACAAAACCTATTATGTCACTGTGAATAAAGAGTGGTTCTGACTTCCAGTACATGTTAGTACAGCTGGGGATAAATTCTAAAAGAAAAACCAAATATGAAAATTTTAACTTCACGAAGAAAGCTGCTAAGATAAATGCAAGTAAAAAGACCGATATCGAAATGGACGAAAAATTTCAATCAATTTTATGTAGTGGCCAAAGGTGTCTGTTATGTTACAGAATAACCAACTTTTATTAGATAAAAATTTAGGTTATGACGAACAAATAGCCCTACTTCTGTAAAAAATATATTAGGAATAGATCATTTGGTCGCAGTCGATCTCGTATTTATGAAACGTTTGGAGAGTTCAATGGAATCACAGAATGTACAGATAACAGTTTACAGCTGACTGACGGGTTCTCCCTACAGCGTAAGACAAGCTGATGCTGTTGTCTTGGAGAGGTGTGCACTGCTTCTGTGGGCTCCCTGAATACCAGCCTAAATCGAATTTTTCATGTTTGCAGCACTGGTAATTCGCCGTGGAAGTTCTTCTTAGCATGCCACTGACTGGCAACTGTATCTGGCATTACCGTTGGTCTGATGCAGAGTAAACCGGAGCACAGATGTGTGCCAGTTGACTCACCCTGATATCACCTACCACACTCGGGGTCGCAAGCATAATCAGATGCTAATCCTTAATTAACTTGCGGGGTTGCACGCCCCAAACTCGGCACCCCAGCGGCTTGTGAGGAATCTGGTTAGCGCGCTGTCGGAATCCCGCCGCATTCGTGTAGTACACTAACATTCCCAACACAAGAAATGTTGCATTCTGTATCTGATATTTTACTGCTTGAAAAACAGTCTGGGTTTAGAAAAGGTCGATCATGCAAAGACGACATTTTCCCTTGAAAATACTGACTGAAAGAAGGCGAAAATTTACTTGCTTTCCTTGGTTACAAAAAGAACTTTGACACACTGAAAGATCCCTTCTATGAGACACTGATTAAACTAAGATACCATCTCCATATTGAGGAAGCTATAAAAAAAACTTGCACCATGGCATACATATGACATTCTAAACATGAAATCTACGCCATCTGAAGAAATTTGTATGCACCGAGGAGTACATCACGGCCGTATCTTATCCCCACTGTTTATTTATTAATACTTGCGTGGATGATATAATTACCGGATGGAAGAGCATGAATTAAGGCAAATGAAATAATATATATAAATACAATGCTATTTATTGATAATCGGGTTATTATTCAGCAAACAGAGACGAACGTCCTCTGATACATGTTTTAAATTCTTTCATTTTTAACATATCTTTTTGGGGTATAGCACGAGAATATTTTTGCAAGAGACGAAGGTTATGGCTTTTAGAGACTAACATCCAGTCCGAACAAAATTAATCCTAGATAATAGACCTACTGTACAAGTGTGCCACTTCCAGCAGCTTGACTGCGACGTAACTTACGATATTCGACTTGATATTGATCACAAATTGAGTAGGGACCAGACCACACGTGGAACAATCATCTATGAAGATGATAAAAGCAAGAAGAATGAAATTTCGCAGAGCGGTAGCTGTGCCAATTTATTTCTGCGATTCATAGACGTAGGTAACGAATACTAAATATTTTAGCAAAATACAGGGATCAGAAATGAGATTTCTCAGAAAGGTTACACGAAGATGGCAGATTTTAAAATGACGATCTGTGGGGAAAATTGGATTTGTTTAAAACAGAAGACAGTCAACGAAAATAAAGGAAGAGGGTTCCCACACCTAAACAGAATGGATGAAAGAAGAATACCACAATATTAGTTGCCACATAGACAGAATGGCAAATAAGATATCGGAAGATCAAAGAAAGGTTGGCAACAACTTCCTCTGTGACCGGAACGGGCGAATGGCCTATTCCTTGAAAGAAGAAGAAGAAAAACCATCATATGAGAAAGAAATTTTACAGTTTACACGATACACTCTTTAAACAATGGTTTTGGTTTACTCACCAACTGAATACAATTTAGGTGTACAGCTCAATAGTCCTCACAAAGAGGATGTGAAATTAATCGCCAGTTGGGATCAGTTTGTTGCTAACTAACCACCATAGGCCGAGTACACGACCTTAAATTTGTATGTGGTTCATCTATAAATTAGGGTTTCGGCCATGCACTGTTGTTTTAAACCCTTATAGAAGCATCGACCTTAGCAGAAACAGTCAGTGAAAACTGTATATAGCAACACTGGTTAATAACTGTATTAATAAAATAAAGTAGATATTAAAAGGATGATCCTTCAGGATAATCATGCGGCATTACTGTATTATTAAAGTTCGCTATCAGTTTATTCAGATCAACCACAAAGTTACTTCGAATTATGGTCTTGCACAAGCTGATATTTAAACGCAGTAGAGAAGTGATACATCTACTGATTCATTTAGTATAGCAAGCACAGTGCTCGCAGGCAGTAACGAATGGAAACCGAAGCCGTCATGCAGTGCTCCGAATCAACCAAAATGAGTACAATTCCTTAAGTCCAATAAGTTCATAGTTCATAGTAACCAATTCAACATGGCAAAGGTTCATTCACTGATAGCTGTGCTAACATTCACTGTTCAAATATTTTCTAACTCCCCAGCTGTTACGCTGAAATATTTCCAAATCCTGAAAAGCTGCAAATCTAAATAATTGTACAGAGTGATTACCAGGTCCCATTACAACTTATCGCACGTCCACATAGTCATAGGTGGTACCGCTGTATTAATGTGCAGTCATGACAGAGGACAACTTTGAGGTGGTGTGACTGTGTGTAAATCCTGCCTCGGGCATGAATGTGTGTGACGTCCTTAGGTTAGTTAGGTTTAAGTAGTTCGAAGTTCTAGGGGCTGATGACCTCAGATGTTAAGTCCCATAGTGCTCAGAGCCATTTGGACCATTTGACTGTGTGTACACCATAGTTATCATAACAGAGTATGATCCTCCGCCACGTAAGATATGAAATACTCGTCAACATTGCTGGTGTGATGGCAATAAATGGAATTCGAACAGCTCCCTTATGTCTGTCAGCTGTTTCGTAACGTGTGGTAGCAAACTCCTGTTTAATGAATCCTTAGAATGCAGTGCCGCAAGATGACAGATTAGGACTTCAGGGTAGCTACTCCAAAGGTATAGGCAAATGGACGGAACCATATCCAGTCCATTTCTCAGGAAATACCTCACTGAAGTTGTCTCTAACGGCAGTGGCATAATGGACTGGTGCTCCATCCTGCTCGCACCACAGCTGACCGAGCAGTCTCTGATTTTGCGGATGTGGTATAAATCGATCACATAACATGGTGAGATACGCAATGTGGTTCGCAGCACAGCTAAAAATATTGATTTATCAAGTTGGTTGCCGACATTCCAGCCCAGATCATGACATATGGTGGGTTGTGCCCAAATTAGTCACAAAAATGTGAGTTTTGTTGACTCCAGAAGTAAATGGTTCTTGCTTTTGACGGCGATAAATTGCACACTCGTCCGAGAAGAGCACATTCCCGCTTGAAGGAAGAGTCGTAAGGATATCGAGAATTCACCCACAAGCATGATGAATTTTTTGCATGCCATTATCACTCAATTCGTTTACAAACGAAAGTTTAAAAGCCTTTAACTTCGAATCATTCTATATATGTTTTTTTAATGACGAGTATGGAGCTTCCAGTTCCTGTGAACACTTCCGAGTATCGGTTTTTGCGAACTTTCGACAAACTCAGCAGCTTGCACATACGTTTTCAGCCGCATTGATGGTTGTCCTGAGCGGGTCCTATCTTTTAGGCAACAAGCTGCAAATAGCTTTTTCTGCAACCGTAAAGTTGTTAGTTTTAATGGCGAAAGCTTCTGAAATCTTAGAGCTAAATCATAACTTATATCTCTCATTGATTTTCTTGTATAGGGTATTTCGTGAGCCCAAGTGCTCATTAAGATCCATTCCTCCACCAGTGGACTTATCAGCCATGTTTTATATGTCAGTCAGTACCTGCAACAATAAGAAACAATAATTCATTAACACCTATATAATACTTAGGGGACAATCGAACTCTGTGAATCACTTAAATTTATGCAGCTAACCGGCCACACATACCTTACAAGGCAATCTTACCCACCAAGACACAAACATCAGAAGACCATAAAACATGCTCTGCTTGTCCATTTTAAAATTTCATCGCATGGTCAACCATGAAAGTCAAGTGATCATCTTGCACCTAGACCACCATTCTTAAGAGTCCACCACCATTCTTAAGCGTCCACGTTCTACAATATTTATATATTTCAAACATTACATACAGTGTTAGATCATTTGCAGACTGATATCACATTATTACACGCTTAACATCATAGAGTGATTAGCTTTAATTTGGACTTTATAAACAGAACGGAAAAAGCTAGTCAAACTCATAACCTTATTCAACTTTTCGCTTCTGTACTACGTACTTAAACACTCATCTTACAAATATTAACTCATTAAATTCTCATTAAATATCCACAAACAAATTGGGATAACAGCGCAAACCATTCATGCTGATGTTAATCTACAATCCATGTGTGGAGAACTATTTATTTTGGCACTATTTTCAGAGATATTAAATAATTTGTTTATAACTATTCGTGTATCGGTTCGACAATAAAATAAATATGCTCATTTTATAGCTGACGCTGATACCTATCCAATTGTGCATCGCACGCATATGAAGCGTGTCTGTAGCTCTTTTTATTGATTTTATAACAATTTCACATGTAACGTTTAATAACTGTGTTAGTCTTTACTTCATGAATATGATATTAATTTTAGTGAATTCGTATCTTTATTGCGATTTCAGTGCTTCCATCAGATTTTCTGTATCATGTCTGGAAGTGGTTTTCATGTATTTAATGATTATTCGAAGCTTTTAGTGCAGACAGAGCCTCACCATATTGCTTAGCGTTCATAAGAATGTGATGGTATAGCTTACCTAATCGTCACGGTAATTCCAAGCTCGGAACGCACAGTATCCGGCCTGACTGCAACCCCAACTCCTGCAACGACATGGAGCGTTTCTCAGCGCCCGCTTACACAGCTACACGACGCGCAACGAAACCTGCCGTTTCAGATTACCTTGCACAGCAACACATGGCTCATAACGTTACAGTGCGCTCAGATATTTCGCTGCATCAATGTTTCCACCTTCACACCTGACAGTAACAGTACAGTGCCACCTCGAAAATATGAGCATGTATATTACTCAAAGCGTCTGCTTGCCACTCCCATCGCTAAAGTACCTAGACCAGCGCTACAACAACTGTCCACCTTCATATGAGGTTGCTTCTTTCTTTATGGCGACTGCTGAGGTCAGTTACACGGTGTCAAACAAGCCCCACGCCTGAATTGCTGCGTGTCTTATGAATCAAACTAAGTGTCTTATAATTTTAAGTTTGCTGATTATCTATTATACGGATAACTTATGCACCCAAATGACTATCCTATTCCTCAGAAATTGCCGGCTCTATTCGCACCCAAACTGTGTTTATAGTATATCGACTGAACCGGTTTGAAATGGAGCTGGAATATGTACGTAACAGCTTTGGATGCAAAATTCAAAATAGAAATATCGAATCTCCACGCAATTTTCAGATTTATAATACCAACTAAATGAAGGTGCATTAATAACTGTTTGTCAATATTATATGATTACTTTTGCTGTGGGGTGGGCTGGTCTCTCACTATCCTTTAAACACTCAGTCCACCTACGTGGATAGGTTTCTGGTCGTCAGCCCCACCACACTGCGATAGTACATTCTGGTTTATCCGACAGAAGCAGTGTTGACGAAAATTAGACTAAAAACGTACCACGCAAGGACTGCAGAACTCAATTCCATAGGCAGTAGCTGAAAGCTAGTTAAACTGTCGAGCGTTCGGGATTCTTGCATGACTCTATTCACTTGAATAGATCTCTAAAATTACTTTTAAATTGGTTTATTGTCTCTAAAACACGCAAAATGGCTATCAAGACCGTAAGTAATATCCCAACATCAATTACGCAATGTTACCGAATGTCTCTGTTATAATTTCACACCCGAAAGCAACCAGAAGATATTTAGTTCGATCCCATTTTTTACGTCCCAATTATGCAATGTTACCGAATGTCTATGTTATAATTTCACACCCGAAAGCAACCAGAAGATATTTCGTTCGATCCCATTTTTTCACGTCCTAAACAGTCACTGACCCATGACTACTTGCGAGTTAACACATTCAGTCGTTCAGTAGGCTTCTTGTAAAGAAGTGCTCCCCATAATGTTTCGTAATCAGCACGAAACACGCCATGCGGAGTTTATGTACGACATGAAATGTTCACACGCGAATATCTCCTAAAATAAAGCACTCACGAAGTTCAATTTTTTACAAAATACTCAGTACAATAGTCATTTTTCGTCAACGAAACGATAACCGATCAAACACGCGAATCTCTTCATTTAGGTACAAATCTTATAAGCGCGGTTTAACAAAGGTGTTTGCCAGGAGACGGCTCCCGAGCGACTATATTGACCTCTAGATGTGAGGCACAAAGCCCTACTCAAGCGCGCAGGAAATGCTGAATTCCTGTTGGTTAGTATGTTAAGCAGCCAATCAGATCATCTCTATTTCTAACGTCAATCAATCAGATTATCACAAATAATTTAGACTAGAAAGCTCGTAATTCCGAAACTAAATAAAATTTAATGTAAACGAAGTACGATTCCTTTCCACAAATAAATTACTAATAAATGTAATACTGTGGTTCATGGTGTGGGTTCCTGTAGTCATGTCCTAGTTCATGAACCACGGGCAACGTATGAGTGGCCAAGTAAGTGGTCCCGACAGTCGGAATACCAGTTACTTTGGAATAAGGCTGGGCATCTCGGACATATTCTGAGTCGTGGTCACCTTTGTGCTCGTACGGCAAAGACTACCAAATCCACCGGTTAGTCCCTCAGCCGTTAGGAGTAAACCTCAATGGGACTCGGGGCAAGTAAGGCTAGTAACCTGCTTCCCTGGTACTTTAAATATGATGCTGGCAACAATCAGAGCAAAATGCCTCGGACCTTTGGAGGTGACGGAGTCCCACCTCTAACTGACAAACCAGGGACTCCTAAGATACGACTTGGCAAACAAATGGTAACGAGATGGGGAGCTATTAATATCAATGGAGGCTACTCTGGGAAGAAGGTAGAGCTGGCAGAGGCTGCAAGTAAGATGGGGCTGGACATTTTAGCTGTTAGTGACATTCGGGTAAGGGGTGAGAAAGAAGAGGAAGTGGGAGAATACAAGGTCTACCTGTCAGGAGTCAAAGCAGGAATAGCACAATGGGGTGTAGGGCTTTACATCAGGAAAGAAATGGAACCCAGCGTAGTTGCAGTAAGGTATGTAAACGAACGATTGATGTGGATAGATTTGACAGTGTCTAGCACGAAAATTAGGATTGTGTCACTATATTCGCATTGTGAAGGGACAGATCGAGATAAGATAGATAGTTTTTTATGAGGCACTCAGTGATGTAGTTGTTAGAGTAAAGGACAATGACAGTGTTCTGCTCATGGGTGATTTTAATGCCAGGATTGGAAATCGAACAGAAGGGTATGAAAAGGTTATGGGTAAATTTGGAGAGGATATGGAGGCCAACAGGAACGGGAAACAACTCTTGGAATTCTGTGCCAGTATGGGCATAGTAATCACAAACTCCTTTTTTAAACATAAGAACATTCACCGGTATACTTGTGAAGGCAGGGGAACCAGATCTGTCATTGACTATATAATAACAGATCAGGAATTCAGGAAGGCTTTGAGGGACACACGTGTATTCAGGGGATTCTTTGATGACACTGATCATTATTTAATCTGCAGTGAAATTGGTATTGTGAGGCCAAAAGTGCAGGAGGTCAGGTCCATATGTAGGAGGATAAGAGTGGAGAAACCTCAGGATAAGGAAATCAGGCACAAGTACATAACAGCAATCTCAGAAAGGTACCAGTTAGTTGAATGTAGTCAATTACAGTCATTGGAAAAGGAATGGACAAGGTACAGGGACACAGTACTAGAAGTGGCTAAAGAATGTCTTGGAACAGTAGTGTGTAAAAGTAAGATGAAGCAAACAGCTTGGTGGAATGACACAGTCAAGGCAGCCTGTAAAAGGAAAAAGAAGGCGTATCAAAAATGGCTACATACTAGAACTCAGGTGGACAGAGAAAGTTATGTTGAAGAAAGAAACAAAGCCAAACAGATAATTGCAGCATCCAAGAAGAAATCTTGGAAAGACTTTGGAAACAGGTTAGAGACTATGGGTCAAGCTGCTGGAAAACCATTCAGGAGTGTAATTAGCAGTCTTCGAAGGGGAGGTAAGAAGGAAATTACAAGTATTTTGGACAGGTCAGGAAAAATGCTGGTGAATCCTGTGGATGCCTTGGACAGATGGAGGGAATATTTTGAAGAGTTGCTCAATGTAAGTGAAAATACGATCAGCAATGTTTCAGATTTCGAGGTAGAATGGGATAGGAATGATGATGGAAATAGGATCACATTTGAGGAAGTGGAGAGAATAGTCAATAGATTGCAGTGCAATAAAGCAGCTGGGGTGGATGAAATTAAGTCGGAACTCATCAAATACAGTGGAACGTCAGGTCTTAAATGGCTACACAGGATAATTGAAATGGCCTGGGAGTCGGGACAGGTTCCATCAGACTGGACGAAAGCAGTAATCACACCAATCTTTAAACATGGCAAATAATGGAGAAGTGTTATGAGTGGAACAGGGACCTGTATCTATGCTTTATACATCTAGAAAAGGCATATGACCGAGTTCCTAGGAGGAAGTTATTGTCTGTTCTATGAGATTATGGAATAGGAGGCAAACTTTTGCAAGCAATGTAAGGTATTTACGTGGATAGTCAGGCAGTAGTTAGAATTGACGGTAAATTGAGTTCATGGTTCAGAGTAGTTTCAGGGGTAAGACAAGGCTGCAACCTGTCTCCACTGTTGTTCATATTATTTATGGATCATATGTTGAAAACAATAGACTGGCTGGGTGAGATTAAGATATGTGAACACAAAATAAGAAGTCTTGCATATGCGGATGACTTAGTTGTGATGGCAGATTCGATTGAAAGTTTGCAGAGTAATATTTCAGAGCTAGATCAGAAATGTAAGGACTATGGTATGAAGATTAGCATCTTCAAAACGAAAGTAATGTCAGTGGGAAAGAAATATAAACGAATTGAGTGCCAAATAGGAGGAACAGAGAACAGGTGGACGGTTTCAAGTACTTAAGATGCATATTCTGACAGGATGGCAACATAGTGAAAGAACTGGAAGCGAGGTGTAGCAAAGCTAATGCAGTGAGCGCTCAGCTACGATCTACGCAAGAATGAAGTCAGTACCAAGACTAAGTTATCTGTGCACCGTTCAATCTATCGACCAACTTTGTTGTATGGGAGGGAAAGCTGGGTGGATTCAGGTTACCTTATCAACAAGGTTGAGGTTACGGATATGAAAGTAGCTAGGATGATTGCAGCTACTAGTAGATGGGGTGTCCACAATGAGGAAATCAAAGAAAAACTGGGAATGAACTCTATAGATGTAGCAGTCAGGATGAACAGGCTTAGATGGTGGGGTCATGTTACACGCATGGGAGAAGCAAGGTTACCCAAGAGACTCATGGGTTCAGCAGTAGAGGGTAGGAGGAGTCGGGGTAGACCAAGGAGAAGGTACCTGGATTCGGTTAAGAATGATTTTGAAGTAATAGGTTTAACATCAAAAGAGGCACCAATGTTAGCACTGAATAGGGGATCATGGAGGAATTTTATAAGAGGGCTATGCTCCAGACTGAACGCTGAAAGGCATAATCAGTCTTAAATGATGATGAATTTAATACTCAACACCCCTTATGGCTGCCTTTTACAAAACCACGTTCACTCGAGCATACGTCACAAATCCCCCTGTTGCACAAGTTTCTCCCCCATACATTTACATGGTTTTAATGAAATATCACATTCTCACTTTACACATGCTCTCCATTCACTGTAAGTCTCTCCAGAAAACTCACACAACCAAAACACATGAAATAACAATTTTCCAAAGAGCTATTAATTACTTCAGAAATCTGTTGTAATGAAACTAAAGAAAATTCCAGAAAATTAGATTGTCTGAAGCTATACTCTTTGCTGTAGTTTCGAATGATACTACAAACGAATGAATTACAAACCATAACTTAGTTTCACAATGCCAGCGCGATTATTACGTGATTTAGATAAAAATTAAATTATTAAAGTTATTTATTTGAAATTTTAACAGTATTATCCACAGAATTTGGTATACTAAGCATGAAAAAGATCGACTAAAATTTAATAGTACTTCTTCAGATTCATAGACAGTATTTCTAACGTATTGCACGCAGCGTTAAGCAAGTACACGGCTCGCTCGGCCCTGTAGTCAGCGTCAACTGTGCCAGCGTGAGAACCAATCTCTGCTCTCCTCTCGGCTCCACGACGCTTTCAATGCAAGATGACAACTCATAATAATTTGCTACGTAACGCTATGAATGTTCAGCGTAGTAAATATAAATGTACTATTCTTAGCATTAATAATTATGTATTAACAATTCTAGAGCAAAACGTACGCAAGTGGACATCCACTTCCGGTTTTATATCTGAAACATCAGACACCACATATATAAGTATGTACATATATGCGACTTGACGGCTATTCCTTATATATGTGAATGACCTACCACTTAACATTCAACAAGCAAATTTCATACTTATTGCAGACGATACTATTGTTCTAATAAAGCCCATTAGACAGAAAGCAGCAGAAGAGTTGATAAATGATATTTTCCAAGGAATTATTAACTGGTTCTTTGAAAATGGACTCTCCCTAAATTTGGAAAAAACAGACTACATTCGGTTCTGTACAACATGCTAAAAAATTATCTCTTAACATTACAGATTGCGGAATGTAAGAATTTGCGGTCATGATCTAAGACGGAATATCGAGCCATGGCTACATCAAGAATAATGGCTCATGCTGGCGACATATTTCGCTTATTATTATTCCATCAACTTTGAGACATGAAGAAATTTACTAATTATCAGTCATCAAAATTCTAGGACAGCACTACCACACCTCCGACGGAAACGACAAGAATAATTTCTCATACTTAATTGTGCATAGGACTGAGCAAGAATACAACAGTCACACGTTATTGTGTCATTTTTGAATAATTACTTAATTCAAAAAGTATCGTGAAGTCTTTCTCACTACCTGAATCCTGTTTCCTGTTCATATTTATTCTCAAAAAATAGTTCTAAGCAAATTTATACCATTTAAAACATCAACACAAAATCAAAAATGTACTGAAAACTGTAAAAATTGTTTTTCAGCCAAATCTATTATTGTTTCATTTAAAAACACTGGTCGCTTTGTAGTCTTGTTGATAATTGATTTCGCTCCAAAAACACCTCATATTTTCTTCTATAGTTAATGTCAAAACTTACGTAAGATTAAAACTCTAAAGATGATAGCCATTATGCTACATAGTACTTTCACAGTTTACATCCATAATGTCATTAAGAAAAAGGTCCATTTGACGAAAGATAATTAACTTCATTTCAGTAAGACTTAAATTATTTGTGAACCATTGAAGTTAAACTGTTCCTTCGGAGATTGCGGCCGAAATCTTCCTAGAGTAACATTTATTACAAAAGAATTTTCATAACGTACGTCGTATGGTAGGGCAATAACAGTTCTCTTCAAGACTACAAACTGCAAACTGCAGAGTTGAGGATAAAACCAAGTTGAAAGGAAAACAACGCAGGTACGATGTGCAGAGACATGTAATTTATGTGTCTCCCAAATTTATAGTTAGAGCCACTTATCCTCATCACGCTTTGAAGTCGAGTGGCCTTCACTCTGCTGAACGATTTCTGTTGCTTTTTTCCGTTCGTACGACGGTTTAAAGGGAGTACTAGAGTGCGATTTTCCTCTGTGAAACTGTTTTGGAAAAAGACATTTAGTAATTCGGTCGTTTCTGTGCACCCATCCATCTCAGTGCCATTATGATTACTAAGTGTGTGGACAGATGCCCTGATTTAACATAAGATCAGATCTCCTTAGGACTTTCTGTTAAGTGGGTAAACAGAATACCACTTTCGCATTCGATGAGCGCTTAACACATGGCTCTCCTTGCTCTAAATTTAGCTTCGTTTGATTTTTGTTTGCCTGTGAGGTTTTCGATACGTTTAAATTTGCAGGTAAGCCCTCTTTGTTTTCGTAGCAGCTTTCTAACGTGGCTGTAGAACCTCACAAATTTGTTCGGTACATACATGTCTAAATGTTCTACAGTGCATACAATGCACTTGAACTTTGCCCATTGATACTCAGCATTTTTAGTGCTAGAGATGAAATTACCGTGCTGACCGCTGAGTAACTGCTCAAGGTAAATTTCTGTATAAGGCATTTAAAGTAGTTTCATTCGATTACCAGTCCCTACTACCCACCCTAATCATTTGAGTCTCCTATTCTGTAGCCAGCAAGTTGAAAACTTCGCCTGTTACTACAACGTGAAGTGTTCCCCTCAAATTTTCCGCCGCTACTGCTCCTAAAGCAGGGGGTCCATAAAAACAACCGATGAAGATATTTGATCCACCTTGACTTCAGCCAAATTATTTCGCATTCGGAATCTATATGTAGTACTATCACTAGACATTATCCTATTTTTATGATTCTAAACACTCCTTCACCACCAGCGTTCAACGTACCTTCGCAACATACATTCCAATCGGTGTTTAGAATTTCATTGCTATTGATGCCTTGTTTCCGCCAGCTTTCTGTCCCTAGTATTATGTGGTCATTGTTATTGTTTGTGAGCGAGACTAGTTTCAGGACCTCTCCATAGACGCTCCTGCAGTTCTCTGATACTGTTGGGATGGACCGTAAGTCCTGGTTTTGATTCAAATGAAAAGTTTCCGTGAAAAATAAAATTGTTTGCCTATGCGTTTTATGCTATTCGATAGATAATTACGTGTTCTACCAAACAGTGTGTTTAGTATTGTTACGTTGATATACTTCCTGTTCTTTCCAGTGTCTAGTCGATATAAAAGAGTATTTTAGACATCTTCTACGTTTTGCGTCTGATCGAAGTGCTTAGGTCACAGAGGCTGCTTTAGTGATTTGAGAAGTGTATGACGAAGGAAAGGTGCCTCTTAGGACGGCTCGAAATTGGTTCAGGGTATTCAAAGACGGCAATTTCGACCTCAAAGACATTCATGATCAACCAGGAATTGCTTGATCGGAACTAAAAAGCGAACGTGGAAATTTGCGTCCGACAAATGCAACGACTCAGGAACGCTATCCAGCAAAAGCGACCTGTTCGTGACATGGCGTTGTTCTGCAGCACGAGAACACCCTCACATCACCAAGGAAGTCATCCAAACACTTGGCTAGGATGTGCTGCGACACCCTCCACATTCTCTCGACTTACCGCCTTTGGATTTCCATCTGTTCCGATCCCTCTTGAACCCACTGCACGGCGCTTCGCTCAATAATGACGAGGAATTGGGGATTTGGGTGGACGATTTCTTCGAGCGAAAACCAGATGACTTCTTCCGTTGAGGCAATGAACAGCTTGTTGAACTTTGGGAAGAAGTTCTAAGAAACAACGAAGAATACATCACTGATTGAGTTGTTGTTCGTTATCTATTTATTTCTGTGGAAGCATAAACGATAAAAAGCCGCCAGAACTTACGGGCCAAACCATTATATTAGCATTTTCTTTCTCCCAACTACTATGACGAATTCTATGCTGTCTGGAATCAGAACACATCTTATACGACCTGTAGAGAGACATCTCTATCCTAAAAAACGCTCATGTACAAGCTACGCGTACTCCGGAAGACGCTATCTGCGTATAGTGCGCGCCTGACCTGCAGTATTAAGGGGGCCATACAATTCTCTACCTGAAAGCGATGGTCGAAAAACTCACATCCAAAATCGTCGCAGAATCTCTGAACCTCTGGTTTAAGCTTTCTAGTAGATTCCAAAACGGAAGACCACGATCGGTTATGGGAATGATGCTGCAAAAAGATAACTCTGCATCCACTGCGCCGGCGAAGCCAGCTGTCTTCACCAAATCAGTTAGCCTCCTGTAGGAACCGAGGATGACCTGCGAACTCAGGCGGCAGGCGACATTCGTACCTACATGAACCACACACTATCGACTAATGAATAAAATAAGATCTTAAGGAATATCAGACCATCCTTGTGATCCTCAGAGTTCCTAGCAAACATAACACACCATATATTTCTCAACGCAGAGAAACATTCATACATAAAAAACTTCGAGGCTCCCAATATAATATTACATGATAATTACTTTTCACAATATTCAGAGTGAACCAGAACTCCACTGACGGAGTTTCAGAGATGATAGCCCAGATAAAAAAAAAAGAAAAAACGTCTAGTAATCATGGAGTCTAAAACGAACGTCTCTAAGAGCTATGAGCACTTGTTTGTCTTTGACATTGCAAAACACATCTCTTCTACTGGAAGCTTTTTGCTTTTCATATTTTGGGAGGAGGTAGTACGGACCAAAGAAAAAAAAGTATCCAGTAAACATGGCTCTAAAATGCATACATTAGGAACTATGAGCACTTATTCAATAAAAGGGAATGATTTCACAGTATTGAAGATGAACAAGTGCTCATAGCTCTTGAGGTATGCATTTTGGAGCCCATGTTTACTAGACTCTTTCTGCCCTAAAAGCTCCCCCCTCCCCCCACCAAAAGATTGTTAGCGGAGTTCTGGTTCACACTGTATATAAACGACCAAGTGGATAACGTCGGAATTTCCAAGAGGCTTTTTGCGGACGATACTAATTTATAAAGAGAAGTAGCAGCACTGGAAAATTGTAGCGAAATGCAACAAGACATGAAGAGCGGTGGACGCTTGGTGCAGGGATTGACAGTGGGCACTCAACATAACTTAAAGTAATACATTGCGCATAAATAGTCAGAAAAGTCTATTATTCTATGACTGCACGGTTGCAGAACAGTCACTGATTAGTTAATTGATCATTTGCATATTCTGTGGATCACAATTACAAACTCTCGCTGTGATATAAAACAGGTCAGTTTTACAACTGTAGCATATCTCAGTGGAAATGGGGCGAGCTCAAGTGAACCGATATAAACATTTGAAAATTGAAGATACTGCTTTTATTCTTTGTAGGAGCTGTAAAGTTTCTAGTTCATTCTTTAACATAAGTTTTAAGGGACAAATTACAGGTCACATTGGTTCTGCAATCAGATACATGTTAAAGATAACAGTTCGGTACCACATGTCCCTATTTACACTTGCCAGTGAGGATGAATCAGGACAGTCACTTCGGTGAATCGGGACAGTGTTACAATACCATTTCTTCTTTATTTAACTGTCATATACTGCACATATTTATTAAGGAGGTATATCGAGTGTCTCAGGGCAACTGTCACTTCTGAATGCCATTTTTAAACATGCATCTACAACGAACAAACTTCTTTTTTTTCTCAGCCCCTGCATACTTTTCATGGTACCATTCCTTTCCCCATCCTTGTGACTGAATCCAGCCTCCCTATTTTGATAAGAGGTCACCGTATTTCACGCAGCTAAATCCACACATTGTATCTTCTTCCTCTAATTCAGAGGGTGATGATTCTGGAAACAGCCTTCCCCCTTTTTCTCCACCTTACTTGTCTGTTCCTCACTTTTTCTCTTTTCGGTAGCAATATTTTCAGGAATCTTTAAGAGAACTGCTTGTTGCTTCCTCTCAATGCAGAGTGGTTCATTTGTTTCTTCGGAAATGGAAGAAGATAATGGAAAAATTCCGAAGGTGACATGGATTCTGTCTACTTTTCAGTGATGGTTTCTGATGTTTTAGGAACAGGATTATGACTGGTCACAGCAACATGTTCAGCAGCTTCCTCTGTTGTCATGCAGCCAAGAATGAAATCGTGTTCAAAGAGAATATTTGCACTGAATGGATAAGCCCAGGTTGATCTGAATCCCCTCACAGTAACAGCATCTTTCAACCAAGCTGCTTCGAATAACTTTCACAAAGAGAACTTGCTAATTTTCCTTCTACACTGGTTGTTTTTCATGAAAGTATTACACTCATTACCATAATATGACTACAATGGCATGGAAAATGACCTATATAATGGCTGAAGCCGACTAGCTGTATGACTGGACAAAAAAATCACGTGTACGTCATTTTCCAGGTAGAACTACAATACCTGTGTACTTTTATGGGACGTGTGTCAATCTAGAAGTAAGAGGCATCTTCCAGGATACCTATGAGCTTCAACATGATGAAATTATATGAAAAAAATCTTAATTTATCTAGCCTGCATCTGCCATTGTTACCAATGAGCCATTAGGAAAACCGTAAGGAAATTCAGTATGAAACTTTTTGTCTTTAAATATTGACATTGGTGGAATGACATTTTCTACAGCTCTTGTGCAAACAAGAATGGTAATAGTTTCACCCCTGTCTACCTTTCGAAAAGGCATCTTCATTTGCTTGCATCTTCATTTATTCAACATGAGTCTGTCATTGTTACCACTAAGCCATTAGCAAAATTGTCAGAAAAACCAGGATAAAATTGTGGCCTTTAAATATTGCCATTGGTATAATGAAACTTCCTGCAGCGTTCGGGCAAGCAAGAATGGTAACAAATTCATCCCTCTCTGCACAGGTCTGCGAATAAACAGCTTTGCAGCTTTTCGCTGCAAATGTTTTCTTGTTTGGTATGTCATTCATTTGACGTCCTGATTCATCACAATTATAAATCAATTGTGAATACAAACAAAATTACGTTCTTCCATGGTTTTACCCAATAAAGTAAAATATTGCTCACCGTCATCTTTGCAGCAATATGAAGAGGTACCTTCAGTCTTTCTGAATTTGATTTCAGGATTGCGCCTACGAGAAGCAATAAGCCAATTAGTTCACTTGGCGGAATGCAGCAATAGCTTTGCGCATATCATCTTCAGTCCAACCATCTTTATCACTACCCATCTTCGAGAGAATAGTAAAAATAAATCAACAAAATGTGTTGTCCGTATTCAGCCTTAATTTAGTGTTCCTATTCACGCAAAAAGAAGTGTTTTTAGTCTGCAGAGGTTGGTAACACTGAAACCATTTTCCGTGAACAGGAGAACCACCATAATCTCATTTCAGATCTCCGATTTAAAATCTACCACAAACGAATACGTAATCAGAGTAACGGTAAACTAATTATACTAAAGTTAAAGAAGCAAGACATTAGAAATCAAAAGTTTCTGTTCCTGTTGCTTTCAACACCTGGTATTTGTTGTGAGAAATTCAGAATGCGACACTAGACTGGCACTATGTTAGACTGCTTTCTCATACAAGTATATACGATAATCTGAAGATGGCACCACCTTCTTATATGCAGTTCATTTCTACTGGAGAATCAATATTCGAAAATTGTCCCTCTTAACCTACCGCCCCGTTTCAGCTGAGATTACCCTATGGCAGCATTCTGACCATTTACATGTCTTCTTAGATTGTTCCCATTAAGTATCTGGGAGCCTGCGTACGGAGCTATTTAAAGTGGAGCTACCACATAAAACTAAACGCACGTATGGCGGATGTCAGGCTGAGATTAATTGGAAGAATTCTCAAGAAGAGTAGTTCATCCATGATGTAGATAGCTTAAAAGCCTTCGTTCGACCAATACTTGAATACTGCTCTTCAGACTAGGACCCGAACCAGATACGATTCACAGAGGAAACAGACGATCCAGATACGAGCAGCTTGTTTCGTCACGGGTTCCTTTAGTAAGCGCTAAAGCGTAAAATCTATGCTCAACCAACTCCATTAGCAGCCACTGCAAGAGAGGCGTTGTGCATCACGGTGTGGTTTATTGTTAAAAATCCGCAGAAGTTCCCAGAAGATTCAATTGCCATACTGCTTGCTCCTATGTGTATCTCGCGGAAGAACCAGGAACGTAAGATTAGAAAAATGCGAGCTCACACAGAAGCTTACCGACAATCGTTCTTCCCGCGGACAATTCAGGACTGGAACAGGGAAGGAGGTACGTGGCTGTGGTACACAAAGTACCCTCCGCCACACGCCATAAGATGGCTTGCGGAGTATAGATGTAGATGTAGATCGCATTCATTTACTTCGAAGTACCACACAAGTCTCATCGCTGACCTGTGGGCAAGAAGAGATGCCAACGATGCGAGTGACGTAAGACCTTTCTAACTCGAGATATGAATTACTCAGAGGACTCCCCTTCCATTACTGCTAATCGCTTTCAGTTTCACTAAGCCATCAGGAGTTAATAAACAAAGAAGTACATGGAACAGGTGTATGCGAATCTCAAAAGATTAATTCTATCAGTACCACTCTACTACATATTACAGAGACTGAAAGAGAAACAAAATATACTCTTATGAGGTAATTAGTGTCATGCACTGGCATGTAGATTAAAAATGCAGGGGCAAATTATTTTTGAGTCGTTTACTGGAAGGGCAGGCTTTAAAGTGTCTATAGCATCGTCATTATAGATGAAGAACTCGCCCATTAACAGAAAGTTATGGGCAGAAATCGGATGTCATCTTATCGAAGCTACAATCTCAGTATTCACCCAAAGCGATAACAGAAACTTCAAAAAGAAACCAAGATATCTAGAAATGGATTTGAAGCCAGATTCTCCGTAATACGTTACAAACTATTCAGCCACCTCACTTCATTTGGGCTTACGTGATTGAAGAGTGTAAAACTCTATACCAAATGTACATGTAAATATTCGTTAGGTGTGCTGCCATTACACTGTAATAATTGTGTGTGGCTCAGTGGTCGATTGCAAGTCTTTTGGTTGAGTGCCACTTCACTAACTACTGTGTCTCTAACCTAAACCAGTTATCCAACAGGAAAAAGGTGACCTACCGTTTAATGTGGAATCCGAACTACGCGTCGTTCCTCGTTCCTGTCGGTTCCTCACATCGTTGTGAAGTGAAAGATAGATTAAAGGCCGATTGAAAATTGTCGTAGTCCAATTGGGATTTGATTCTACGACCTATTGATTTCCAGGCACACACTTTACAGCCAGACCACCAGGCCCTGACTATCACATTGTGGGCTACTAATAGCATTTGACGAATGTCATGACCATGTGCCTGGAGCCTAAATATTATACATGTTGATTCTGTGATGATGTTGAAAACTTTCACGGATGATGGAGAAGGGTAAATACACTGGTCTGACGTAAGGGAACTTGATACAGAAGCGAACGAGTCGAAAATTACAAGCGAATGTCGTCCTCATACCTCTGACAGGGAAACGCATGTACCGTTACTGTTGTTGCTATAATAGTAGGGTACGCAATTTTCAGAGGTGATAGTATGGACAAGAACAAGAAAATATGTCCAGTCAGTGTTGTTGTCGTAGTCTTCATTTCGAAGATTGGTTTCATGCAGGTCTCCCCGCTATTCTTTCCTATGGAAGCCCCTTCATCTCAGAATAACGATTGCAACCCACGTCCTTTTGAATCTGTCTGCTTTCTGTATTCAACTCTTGGTCTTCCTCTACAATCCCCCCCCCCCCTCCAAACTCTCCTCCAATATTACAATGGTGATCTCTTGATCTCTCATGATGTGTCCTTCTGACTGTGAGGGTGCCTCCATCCCTCTCCCCCGCATTGGAGAGGACAGATCTGACAAATTCTTGGCAAAATAAAAAATTTCTGTTTATTGAGACTAATAATTAGCTTGGACGTTGGGCAGCCGCCTACCGTCTCACGCCTTCAGCGTGGAATCTCGACGCGTTACAGTTCTCATATTGATGGGTGCTGAACAAGGGACGCCTTCAGCGAACTTTGTTCAACCTTCTTGGCAAATGGAGTAGCATAAGAGAAGTCACGTGGTGCTTCAGTATGGTCACGTGAGAGACTGGGCGGAAGCGCAGCTATATTTTGCCCGTAGGTGCTTGTCCTGTTAACATGTTTATTTTCCGCTCCATTAGTTAAACTTCCATGAGATATACTTTGGGTTCCTTTGGTCATCTCTCTCCTTCTTTAGGCACCATTGTATATACTCTTTCGGGTATCAGAGTTTTGGCAGATAATCTCCTGTTGATCATTTGACCACCTAAATCCGGATGTCCGCTTTGTCATCTCTCGTGCCTACCTGTACACAACGATCATTCGTTTTGGTCAACCTATGCCACAAATTTATCTCCCCGATTCTGCTGTCATAGTCTATCTGTAAACTGAAGAGCGAGCGAGCGAATCCCCACTCTGACTACCCTGCTACGTCACAAGGCGCTTCTACAGGCTGTTTCACAACGTAGCGCTTTAAATCGGTGGCGAAGCCCTTTACAGATACGTTCCGGCTGCGTTTATATTTAGACAAATGCGTTAAGACTATAAGGAATACAAAAGACGATAGCTTCTTCCGAAACACAACATTATAGAGTAAATAATATTATGCCCTTAGGTTAGTTAGGTTTAAGTAGTTCTAAGTTCTAGGGGACCGATGACCATAGATGTTAAGTCCCATAGTGCTCAGAGCCAAATAATATTAACATAAGAACGGAAGTCAGAATTCTACTACAAACATAGAACCGAATGCCTGTTCATGTCAATTTATGTTCTTCTATTGCTACTTGTTAAACGAATCCCATATAGTGCAGTCAATCTGTATAATTTAAGGTTTGTCCCTTCTTTGTGTTTCTACTCAAAGATAGAAGTTTCCTTTGAAGGGCTGCATTGAAACTTAACATTTCTTGAAATACGAAGTGTGTTTAAGAAGTAACCAGAAATTTAGAACTTCATGTGTTGTATTACTTTTTTTGCCTGTCTTCGTAAACAAGTCTAAAAAGTATCTGTAGAATGTTATGCATGTTGGGTACTTACTTACTCTGTCGTCAGTTGTCAAAAAAGTTTCTGTGTTTTGGTAGCAGCAACGATTGTTGGTTTTGTATAAACATAGATTAGAGAATCTGTATTAAATTTTGTTATGAGAATGGAATAAAGTGTATTAAAGTTTTCTGTAAGTAATTCTGTTGTCAACCAAACTTTCATTAATGTAAAAGAATTTTCTGTCTAGCTCTCTTAATTTCCTCATTTGGATGAGGTACTTACATCTCCAGTCAATTGTATCCGTTCTCTCTACCAGAATCTTTCGTTTACTTACAGATCTTTTCCAGGTAAATCCCATTTCACGCTGTGTCTTCTGTGAAACATCTTTCTGCCAAGGAAAATTTATTTATTGTTTCACGGCAGAAAGCAATTTCCGTAATGTCGGCGCTAGTTTTTGGTTTATGTAAAAGTCCATCGTTTGTCGTATGACCGACTTTGTGAAACTGTCTATAACGACGGGTTTCCTCCCGAAATTATTAATTTTCTTTCATGGCGATTCCAGTAAACCATGCGGCTTATTTTCGCGTTTCTTCCTCATGTGTCCTATTGTGGCGAGGCTGACGTTTGCGTAAATTACAGCCGTTTGATTGGGACTGGTAAAATTAGCAAACAATTCTTTTTGTGTCGCCTCCTTACACACGCTGTTACAACATTAGAGACGACTGAACGCTCGTTACTCCGCAGATATCTCCTCTTCGTGTTCTGCACATTTTCTTGCAATGCAGATCGATTATCCATCACTTCCGGATACCTAAGTATATCAATGAGTATATATAGTTAACTGACCGACACTGGAAACTACGGTCCCCAAACAGAAACAGCATACATCGCTGCACGCCGATCTACACCGCTGGACAGGTAACGGGTAACTGATTTAGGGTGTCCCTATAGGCCAGTGACAGCGTTCTTCCGGGAAAGGCCACTTCCCCCACCAAAAGCGCTGCTCGCTCAATCCTCTTTGGTTGCACGATCTACCCATCCAATCTTCAGAATTTTTCTGCAGCATCACATTTCAAAAGCTTCTATTCTTTTCTTGTCTGAACAGTTTATTGTCAACGATTCACTTCCATACAATGTTACACTCCAGACAAATACCTTCAGAAAAGACTTCCTACAACTTAAATCTATATTCTGTGTTAACAAATATCTCTTCGTCAGAACTGCATTTCTTCCTATTTCCAGTTTACGTTTCACTTCCTCTCTGCTTCGGCGATCATTAGTTATTGTACTGCCCAAATAGCATAAACCATCTATCACTTTTAGTATCTCGTTTCCTAATCTAATTCCCTCAGCATCGCTTGATTTAATTCTACCACATTCATCTACTCCTGTTTTGCGTTTCTTGAAGTTCGTGTTGTATGCTTCTTTCAAGAGACTGTCCATTATATTCAACTGGTCTTCCAATTCCTTTGTTGTCTCTTACAGAATTACAAACCTCAAAGTTTTTATTTACTCTTCCTGAACTTTAATTCTGTCTCCAAATTTTTCTTTGGTTTCCTTTACTGTTTGCTCAGTGCACAGATTGAATATCATCGGGGATAGGCTACAACCTCTTCTCAATCCCTTCTCAACCACTGCTTCCCTTTCATGTCCACCGACTCTTATTACTGCCATTGGTTCCTGTGCAAGTTGTATATAACCTTTCACTCCCTGTATTTTACCACTGCCGCCTTCAGAATTTCAAAGCGTGTATTCCAGTCGACGTTTTCAAAAGCTTTCTACAACTCTAAAAAAGGTATAATTGAAGGTTTGCCTTTTCTTAACCTATCTTCTAAGGTAATTAGTAGGGTCAGTATTGCCTCACGTGTTCCTACATTTCTCCGGAATCCAAACTGATCTTCCCCGAGACCGGGTTCTAGCAGATTATCCATTCTGCTGTAAATAATTGGTGTTGATATTTTGCAACCATGGCTTATTAAACTGGTAGTTCGGTAATACACACACCTATCAGTACCTGTTTTCTTCGTAATTGGAATTATTACATTGTTCTTGAAGTCTGGTGGTATGCACCGTGTCTCACACATCTCGCACACCAAGTCCAATAATTTCGTTATGACTTGCTCTCCCGAGAATATCAAAAGTTCTGAGGGAATGTAATCTACTCCAGGGGCCTTGTTTCGACTTGGGTCTTTCAGAGCGCTATCAAATTCTCCTTACAGTGTAAAATCTCGTATCTCACTTCATTTATGTCCTCTTCGCTTTCTATGATACTGCGTTCAAGATTATTTCGCTCTATACACTGCTTCCACCTGTCAGATTTCCCTTTTATGCTTAGTACAGATTTTCCATCTGAGCTCTTGCTATCAATAGAGCTACTTTTCTTTTCGCCTAACGTCTCTTTCATTTTCTTGTAGGCGATATCTACCTTTTCCCTAGTTGTATATGGGATATAACGAGTATAAGTGCAGCTATTTCTGTTGGTGACTAAGGACGGTGTACTGAATAATCTTACATCAGTAGTTACGTCATTTGCAGAATAACTATTATAGCTTTTGGGAATAATAAGTTTTTAGGTCGGTTATTACCTCAAAATACATTTGGCAACAGCAAGCTATTAATGCTTATTTTCTCCTGGGGAATAGTTGAGGTGTTGTTGTCTGGCACGGGAATGGAAAACGGTTGGTCGTTACTGACGGGCGCTACGTAAAGAAAACATCAGGTAGTAAATTATGTGACGTGTTTGCGGGAATATTTTTAGACACAGAGAAAACATAGCCAACACACTGATGTGTGTACATATTAAGGTACCACTTATAAAAATACCTGTGCTTATACCAGTTACACCTTGTATGATTCCATATCCTTACATTTGTACTGTAGCCAGTCCTATTTAGCATTTTGCACTTCCTGTCAGTCTCATTTCTTAGACATTCGTAGCCCTTTCGCCTGATTCATTTTCTGCATTTTTAATTTTTTTTCCTTCCATCAATTAAATTCAGTATCTCCTGTGATATTTATAATTATTTCATCCTCTCCTGCCTTCACTATTCCATCTATCAAAGCTATCCTTTCATCTTCTGCTATATTCCTTTTTCCCGTATCAGTCAGTCGTTACTTTCCGTCTATCCAGGTTCCATATATTTAATTTCCTACCTGTTTGCAATATCTTCAGTTTTAATCTATAGTTGATAACCAACAAATTTTGGTCTGAGACGACATCTGCCGCTGGAAATGTCTTACAGTTTAAAACCTGGTTCCGACATCTCTGTCTTACCACTATATAATCAGTCTGAAACCTTCCAGTGTCTCCATGTCTCTTCCACATGTACAACATTCTTTCATAGTTGTTAAAGCAAGCATTAGCGATGATGAAATTATGCTCTGTGAAAAATTCTAACACTGTCTTCCTCTTTCATTCCTTTCCCTCATCCATATTAATCTACTATTTTTCCTTCACATGCTTTTCCAACTATCGAATTCCATTCCGCCATCACAATTAAATTTTCCTCTCCCTTAACACTCTGAATAATCTATTTTATCTCATGGTACATTTTTTCAATCTCTTCATCATCTGCGGAGCTAGTTGGCATATAAACGTGGTACATGTTGCCTTCCAGTCTATCTTGGCTACCATAATACGCTCACTATGCTGCTCATAACAATTTAGCCACGTACCTATTTTTTGTTCATTATTAGACCTGCTGCGGCATTACTCGTATTTGATTTTGTATTTATAACCCTATACTCACCTGACCAAAAGACTTGTTCATCCTGTCACCATACTTCACTAATCTGTACTATATCTAACTCCAATTTATCCACGTCCCTTTTTAAATTTTCTAGTCTACCTGCCCAAATAAGGGATCTACCATTCCACGCACGGACCAGTAGAGCTCGGTCTGGTTCTCCTGATGGTGACATCCTCCTAAGTAGTCTCCTTCCGGAGATCCGAATGGGGGACAAGTTTACCTCTGGAATACTTTACCCAAGAGGATGCCATAATCATTTAACGATACAGCAGAGCTGCGTGCCCTCGGGAAAGATAATGGCTGTAAATCTCCTCTGCTTTCAGCCGTTCGAAGTACTAGCACAGCAGGAACATGCTGGTTTCTTACAACACGACATCAGTCAATCATTCACACCGTTGCCCCTGCAACAACTGAAAAGGCTGTTGCCATTCTTAAGGAAGCACACGTTTGTACAGCCTCTCAAGCGATACCGCTCCGTTGTGGTTGCACCTACCTACTTGTGTCGCTGAGGCACGTAAACAAGCCACGCCACCACGGCAAGGTCCGTGGTTCGTGAGGGGAGATCCCGTAAAAATGAGGTCTAAAATGCGTTACTTTAAGAGTTATAGGCACTTGTTCAGTTGAACAGAAGTGTTTCACGTTATCGAAGGCGAAAGAATGGTCACTGCTATTAAGGCATGCATTTTAGAGCCCAAGTTTACTAGGAATTTTTTTCTTGTTTTGGTTCATAGTAACACCTCTGAAAGTTGCGTACCTTACAATCTTCGCGTCAACATGTATTCCACTGTCAGAGGTATTAGAACGATTTTCGCTTATAACTTTACACTCAGTCGTTTCCGGACCAGGGTCCCTTACCTCAAATTGGTAGTTTCCTTCTCCATCATCCCTGAAAGCTTGTAACATCGTCACGGAATGAGCACGTGTACCTAAACAAAGCATACAGGTAGATTAAATCGCTAATTGAGAGAACATATTATACAGGTGTACAGTTATCTCACACATCCAATAACTACATACAAAATTTATTAAACAATCTGTACCATGTGAAATAAAGTTATGTAACACGGACCGGTATCTCTGCCACAAAGAAGCAGTTTTACCTAAGGCGTTATTTAGGTACTTGTCTTGAGATACTTAGGGAAACGAAAGATACGTAATCTAAGTGGCTAGACAGAGGGTTGAACAGGTCTCCAAGTACGCATCCATTGTTAATTTATGAGCCATATCGTCTGTTATTCTATTTTTAGCAACAATTGTCAGTGACAGTCTAATGTATGAACAAATACTAATTAAATAGTTAGTAATTAGACACAAAAACCATTCACTTCATTATGACGTGCATTTCAGCCGTTACGGATTTCGGTCAAATTTTATAGTTAATTTCGTGATGCTATGTCATACATTACGTTACATGTGAGTCATTAAGGGCAGTGGATATTGGCACTCGAGTGGCAATAGCGTCTTATGGATATTGACACTCCGTACGCTTCTTCAGCCATGGAGGCGAGTTTATTGTATTTAATAATTCAGACACAGTCATAGGGAAACTAAACTGTTATGTGTTGTCAGAAACAGTTGTTGTTACATAGTCTACTTACGATGTGATGATTTTGAAAAAAAAAAGTCGTTTAAAAACGACAGTAATAAAATATGAAACAGTATATGTGATGTTTTGCTTTGTTTCTCTCAGTTAGTCTTAACAAAAAACATTTAAACGGCAACGGCACGAATTTAGAGGCTTTTTCGACATCTACCGATCATAACCAGGATGGTAGGGCATTTAAAACAGTGTACAATTTGTTTTCTTGTACTGATCACGAATTTACGGATTTCACACCATCGGTCTGCTGGTAATGACCTGAGGCAAGAGAATTACTATTACTGCAAGATTCTAGGTAAAGCTTACTCGATGGAAGCCTTTTCACCTCACTACCTGCGACTGATAAACATAAGAGAAATTGTACATAGAAGTAAGACGCACTAATGGTCACCCATATAAATCCACAACAACATACACGATATGTAAGACGATAATAGCAGATTCATTTAATTCAGTTTCTTGTTAGAACTACTGATCATCGTTTGGTTGTTCAGGATCACCCACAAAACTAACAATTATATTACGCACTCCATGATGCCAACATTAAAAACTAGATAACAGCAAATTGTTTCACGTTACCCCGCTGCTTCTAATAACCCCATTTTTGGTACTGATTTTTATATCGTACCCAGAGGAGTAAAAAAACTACTAAACGATTAGATCCTATTACAAAATCTTAGTATATGTGAATGATTTGAACACCTACACAAGTAATGTCATTGGTTGTATATGTAAACACGTGCAACTTTCACAGCAAATATGCAGAGGACATCTCGTGATTCTTTTACAGAATGAGGCAATGCTCAAACACTTAACAACACGTTTAATATGTAGAAATGTACTAGGCCATGCTTACAATCGCCTATCATAGCATTACGGTGTTGCCTCCGTCCTCGTATCTTTTGTCATAAAACATGTGGAAACTTTCCGCACTTTTTGGGACAAAAAAACCGATACAGATACTTCGAAGAACGCTAAAATGGCGTCGATTGAACCACAATTCATGAAACAGAGGAAAATTTACTTTTGTGCAGAAATGTTAGCTTGTCATCTTTTGACCCTATGGTACCACCAAATAATTGTCGATTTGGGCCTCTTATCTCATGTTTGCTACGACCTTTCATGTACAAACATGCACACATGTTAAGTTTGAACACGTCAACACTCATTAACAGATACAGGATTTTTTTTTTGTATTTATGATGATGTCGGTCGGTTATGACGTATGATGGGGCGGTGTATTACCCTATCGAAGGTTAATCATATGACAGAAGAATTGCTAAAAAGTCACTTGAAACTTAATAACACGCATTATTTTGGATTGAAGCGGAGACCACCCTCGCATCGACAAATCCGCCCTTGCTCACTCTTAGAGCAGTCCCGAATAAAATATTTCATTCAGCACAAGTGGAGTGTTCACGACCATGGCTACCTGTGCTATACGGGCAAGAAGAAGCAGACAGAAGAAGTTCCAGGTGGGTTCTGGAAGAAGGTATACATCGCCCTGCACGCCGATGTAGCACTTCCCTCCGACAGAGCCAGTAGCCACTCGCTTTCAAACAAAAAGAGTCATCTGTAATTCAAAGAGCAGTTTGACAAAGGTTCTTTTGTTGTACACGCAGTGACATAGCGGGAAGCATCAACATTCTGAGAGATATTGAAGACTGTCGCAACTCTGTTTCCAGCGTGGTTGCCACACCCAATTTACGAGTGGTTACGTGTGTATTATAGCTGGCGTTCGATCGGTCTTTTGCTAAAAATTTGAAAGGAGTAATTATTTCCAACTGTTAAAAAAAGGATACCTACGTTTATGAAGATACATAACTTACTTGTCCTTTACATCCCAAACGATCTAATTTTACCGTGATCCAAAATATTTAAAGAAAATAAAAGGTGTTGTAAACTCAATATTACAACTGTTCTATCAGCACTTTTAGTTAGTTTAAACTTCGTTAAGACAAGCAGAAACGGGATGTACAGAATGAAATTGTAAAAGTTTGAAAATGAGAAACAGGTTTATCAATCCTAAAACGCTATAAGTTCGAAAACTAAAAGTAAAAAAAAGGTCTACGTGTGTAAAACAGACAGATTAACAATGAAATAATCGTAATGTATATATGTCTACTTACGTATACATACACACATGCTTTCTGTATACACGAAGAACTAAGATTTACTTTATAAAAGAAGCCTCTTGCCCTTCCCATGGCTGTGATAGCTATCTACATTTATTTAACGTTTACAGCAGTTTTAATCGACTGTGATAAAAAAACAAAAAAAAAACATTTTGTACTTTGTGCAACCAGCTGAAGTCCCAGAATCTGCATGTTGTGCGTTTATGGTCTTAGAGCCCAAAATTGAGTAACCCTGGAAAAGAATAGAAAAGATAACTCTTTTTTTTCATTCCAATAAGGTCTCAAATTTTCAGACTAGTCCAGGTGTAGCATCTATGCGGCCTCTACAAATGGCAGTTCAGTATAATATCACATATTTCCTGAAACAGCATCGTTTATGAAGTAGCGTCGTAAACAGTATCTCATAACAACTATAAATAATAAGTTCTATGCAAACGCATAGATTGCAGCACAGACGAATGCAACGGTTTAAAGTGTCAGGGCAGTACTGCATAAATACAGATCCGGAAGATATAAGCCCTACCTCAACCGCAAGTACAGAAATGACGAATGGTTTCAAATGCCCATGTCATTAAAACTGTACAAACAGGGGAGGGGGGGGGGGGGGGGAGGTTGAGAGGAGGAAGTAGGCAGAGCCAAGTGAACTCTCTGATTAAAATCCGTAGACCTTAAATTGAATCACCCAGCTCAAATTACAGTACGATGGTGATAAAAGACAAAATCAGAAGTAAATGCACAAATTTAGGACAACTGTAAAGGAAAGCGTGCAACTATGTTTTTTTTTAAAAAAAAAGAAGATATACTAAATTCTTCTGTGAAACGCAGCACTTTCAAACAAACCCATAAAAACTTAAATGCTGTAGCAGAGCAAGAACGGTAGCACAATATTATCAACTGAAGCTTTAGACTGCCACAAAGAATTCTGAAAATTTTATGAAGTAAGGCACAGTGGGTACACACGAAAATGCACATTAAATTAAGCTTACGTAAATAATACATCAGCGTCCAAACACAGAGGAACAGATACGCGCTCCTACGAAGTACTTCCAAACAGATTATTTGCTTAACTACTGTAATATCATCTTAAACCTTGGAAGACAAACAGCCAACAAAGTGTTCAGGTCAGTAGTAAACAGTTCCGAATAACATAAATGCTTTTCCGAACAAGATAACACGTTTGGGCAAATTATCACGATGCGCAGTTAAGTCACCAACTGACAGGCTAAGAAAAGGGGGATATTCCTCAAAGCATTCTGGATGCACACATGCTCTGACGTCATCACAAGAACGGGTCAGATTTGTGACTGGTTCGAGTTAATTGCGTCAGGAAAGAAGTTGGTTTATATATCTACACAAGGCTCCAACAATTTTTGAGTGCTACATCCAAGTTGCCACCAAACATGTCGCTTATGTGCTTATTGAACGATATGGCTGTATCCGGCAAAGCATACTTAAAGTTTGGACACTCAGGAGCAGTGCCATACTATACGCTTTTGTAGCGGATGTTTCCTCAAAATGGGAGAAAAAATGCACATGCAGTTTTCGCCACGCATCTAGCGAGCACTTGACATGAAATTTTTTGTGTAGCACAGCCTCGGTCAGCTGTCTTTGCTTAGCTAATAACAACACATGTCTTAAAGCCCTGACTCACAAGTTATGTGAGCTTTGAAATGACGTTATAGGTCCCACTGAATTCTAGATTCGCAGCATGGAACAGCATTAAACATCTACCGATACTAAATGTACACTCCTGGAAATTGAAATAAGAACACCGTGAATTCATTGTCCCAGGAAGGGGAAACTTTATTGACACATTCCTGGGGTCAGATACATCACATGATCACACTGACAGAACCACAGGCACATAGACACAGGCAACAGAGCATGCACAATGTCGGCACTAGTACAGTGTATATCCACCTTTCGCAGCAATGCAGGCTGCTATTCTCCCATGGAGACGATCGTAGAGATGCTGGATGTAGTCCTGTGGAACGGCTTGCCATGCCATTTCCACCTGGCGCCTCAGTTGGACTAGCGTTCGTGCTGGACGTGCAGACCGCGTGAGACGACGCTTCATCCAGTCCCAAACATGCTCAATGGGGGACAGATCCGGAGATCTTGCTGGCCAGGGTAGTTGACTTACACCTTCTAGAGCACGTTGGGTGGCACGGGATACATGCGGACGTGCATTGTCCTGTTGGAACAGCAAGTTCCCTTGCCAGTCTAGGAATGGTAGAACGATGGCTTCGATGACGGTTTGGATGTACCGTGCACTATTCAGTGTCCCCTCGACGATCACCAGAGGTGTACGGCCAGTGTAGGAGATCGTTCCCCACACCATGATGCCGGGTGTTGGCCCTGTGTGCCTCGGTCGTATGCAGTCCTGATTGTGGCGCTCACCTGCACGGCGCCAAGCACGCATACGACCATCATTGGCACCAAGGCAGAAGCGACTCTCATCGCTGAAGACGACACGTCTCCATTCGTCCCTCCATTCACGCCTGTCGCGACACCACTGGAGGCGGGCTGCACGATGTAGGGGCGTGAGCGGAAGACGGCCTAACGGTGTGCGGGAGCTTCATGGAGACGGTTGCGAATGGTCCTCGCCGATACCCCAGGAGCAACAGTGTCCCTAATTTGCTGGGAAGTGGCGGTGCGGTCCCCTACGGCACTGTGTAGGATCCTACGGTCTTGGCGTGCATCCGTGCGTCGCTGCGGTGCGGTCCCAGGTCGACGGGCACGTGCACCTTCCGCCGACCACTGGCGACAACATCGAGGTACTGTGGAGACCTCACGCCCCACGTGTTGAGCAATTCGGCGGTACGTCCACCCGGCCTCCCGCATGCCCACTATACGCCCTCGCTCTATGTCCGTCAACTGCACATACGGTTCACGTCCACGCTGTCGCGGCATGCTACCAGTGTTAAAGACTGCGATGGAGCTCCGTATGCCACGGCAAACTGGCTGACACTGACGGCGGCGTTGCACAAATGCTGCGCAGCTAGCGCCATTCGACGGCCAACACCGCGGTTCCTGGTGTGTCCGCTGTGCCGTGCGTGTGATCATTGCTTGTACAGCCCTCTCGCAGTGTCCGGAGCAAGTATGGTGGGTCTGACACACCGGTGTCAATGTGTTCTTTTTTCCATTTCCAGGAGTGTATTTAGGAGGCAGATCTGGTTTTTTGACAACGTTCCACCCTGTTGGAAAAGTGTAAATAAGGGGAATGAGCCTCTTCGTGTCTTTGTGCGAAACTACGCGAGACGCAGACAATTGCTTTCCCTGAACAAAATCTTGTATTGTCGCATTGCTCACATGTCCATGGATTGTCTAATATTTGCAAACTGGATGGGCCGTTCGGAGTTCGATACTTTCAGAATGAAACCAGCCTTTACACGACTCACAGTGAATTACCTTACGATACCCAGTATCCGACTGCTTACAGACACCGTACCGCCGAATAACTACTGAATCTAATGTAGGCATAGTACTAGAGCTACTTCGAGCGCATGGAAAATTAAATCAGATATTGAAATGTCTGAAGCAAAGGATTGTAAAAGACTCAGCTTTTTTTATCAAGCGCATGTACCTTACAGCTAGGATTCGCTCCTCTCATCAAATCAACAGCACAGGCTAAAGCAATCATATCTTTCTCACGAAGAGTTGAAGACTGTGTGGCAGATCATTCAAACATCTGCACCTCAGACGCAACATTCACATACAATAATGAAACAGCCTAAGAAAACAATACCATGCACCTTAACTTCTTTTTATTCCAGTCTTTGATCACAGTATCAATTCTTTTGACGATGACCGGTTTCAGTCCGTAATGACCATCCTCAGATCTTTCTTACACCATGTCCTAAAGTGATAAAGCCATACTGGCATCGTCAAAACATATAAATATTGTCAGCACAGTATCCTCACATAGATCTAAAATAAGGTGTAGAATAGGCCACATCGTCCACACAGTCATTATTGCAACTGGCTAGAGTAGCTAGTTGCAATGCATTATTGCAACTGGATACTCTACTCTTACACCATGTCCTAAAGTGATAAAGCCATAATGGCATCGTCAAAACATATAAATATTGTCAGCACAGTATCCACACATAGATCTAAAATAAGGTGTAGAATAGGCCACATCGTCCACAGAGTCATTATTGCAACTGGCTACTCTAGCCTAGAATGAAAAACATTTGACAGCATTGGATCACTGTTCATATACACGACTATGTCGCAGGTGGTGAAACCATGCACTTTGTTTTTGGATCCCTACTTTCAGACACATTCAACCTCCACCCACAGAAAATGTATATACCATTACCGAGCGTCATCACAGTAGTATATGCATTTTCTAATGAGGTAATCTGCACAATAGAGACCTGGCTTCGGGAAAACAAACCTATCTATTGCCCTTTACCCGGGTTTTGAGGATGAGCTCACCCAGAACCGCGTCTGATTAAATCTATTACCTTTGCCATAATAGAGGGCATAATGTAACAACAATTTCTTACATTCCTTCCTTCATTATCAGGAACCATGAGAAGATAGAGATCTGTTTTCCAGCAATAAGACCTTTGTGAAGCCGTCAGTCCTTTTATGCGTTCCATGGGTTTCCAATGCTCCTGAGAAAAGATATTGCTAAGGAGATGTGAGGGTACAAAAGAAGATTCCCGCAAACACTCATGCAGCTGGGAACCATTTCCAGAGGCAACGTTTACAGGTGTAATCAAACTTAAAGAATCGACTTCATTTTTACTATATTTCGCACCGGTTAACGCTGCCGACTGAAATACGCCACCGAAGTCAGCCATCCTACCGTCGTTATCAACAGCCAAGGAATTAACAATTGCCTGTTCATCGTACAGTCTTTCCTGATTTGCATTCTCAAGATGGCCCAATTTTTGCCATTCACTAAACAGACGCTTCATCGCTGCAAATTTCTCATGGAAATTCGCGTAACTTAATTTGATTGCCCAGTCTCACGTGCTCTTATACAATTTTAGCATTTTAGGGTACCTTTATGCTCATGTCAGTGGTGGCTTAGGCTTCGGGTCAATCGTGACGACGGCATCGTTACTGTACAAAGGGCAGATTCTTTGTCTCGTAACACTTCTTTGCCTATTAAACCGCTCAGTCATCGCAATCAATTTACTAATAGTAAGCTGAAGACTAATTCGCGGCAAATATGTGTTTACACGCATGCCAAGTTAACAGAAAAAAATCGCGAATGCAGGCACAATATGGTTCACCGGTCACTGTATGCTCAACACCAGTCAAATGCACTTTTGCAGCCTTACCTTAAATTTTGAGTCATGTGCCAGACAAAGTCGATATTTCTGAAAAACGTTTTCTGCTCACTAGTCAGAAAGCTGTTTTTTCACCTCGTTTATGAGCGGACAAGGATTACCATCAAGAAGCATTTTACACTCAAGATAACGATTTTATAGTCACGATAATCAGTATTAAATTTATGAAGGTTGTAAAAAACGAACAGGCCCTTCACACACTCCGGAAGACTTGCATATTTGTGTATTATATCTTTCATGTGTTTGTTATGACTTCAACACGATTCGTGTCATCCGCCATGAAAGTTTGGTATTTCCTTCCGAAAACGTATGCACACATTTCACGACAGTCATACCAAATCGATTTAAACTGTACCTAAAATTAGGAGGGTATCAGAGCATCACTCAAATCAGAGTACAAGCTGAACGTACAACCTTCATGAAACGGAAAAGAGGTTTTCGTCAGATCCCTCTGCACCACGGCAGATTTACCAGTTTCCAGTGCAGAGCACCAGATAAACTTTTGACGTAGTTTACCAGCAATATTAAGTTGAAAAACTCAAAACTGTGTTTGAGTTGGACTGTCATCAAGGAAAGCGTAATAACCAAAATTAAAACTAAGAAACAAACAGCTTAACTTCAACGACTACCTTATCCAAGCGGGGCAAGCAGAAGCATGAAGCACTAAACACCAACACCTGACCGAAACCGGAGAGCAAAAGTTCCTGTTTCTTCACTCAGAAAATGCAGTAGAGTGGCAAGAAGAATGTGGCTTTAATGACAGTATAGTGGAAATAACAATGTGGACATGTTATAACCCGAGCGGAAATAATAATGCGGTGCTACTACCACTCGAGTGTCAACATCCAGTAGCGTCGTCAAGGCACCGGTAGCGTAATGTAAATTTTATATTGTGGTATGTAATTGACTTCATGTTTGACAGCACCGATTTAACGCACTAATTTAAATTTATTGCACACCGTGGACATTCTTAAGTGGTAATTTTGTTGTTGTTTATACCCGCTGTAATCTAACTAAAAACACATGCACATATCCAAAATAAACGCATTTTGTGATTTTTTCTGGTCTTGAGATGTTTGAAACTCCCTATAAAGCGAAATAATCTGACATATGTGAACGTAATGTTACCTGTCAGAGGCAGATAGTAGCTGAAGTGAAAAATTAGTGAATTCTACATTGTGTTCTGCTGAAATGTGAATTCTTACCCGTGTTTGTACCTGGGAGAAAACAGAAGATAGTCGTCAATTTCTATATGCAAAGAGGAGTGACAGACTGAACATCACTCTTAAATCAGATAGTAATTTGATAACACGTCTGTCCCAAATCGGATTAAGTCCAACAGCTGCCCCCCCCCCCCCCCCCCCAGAAGATATTCGCAGTTTTTTACTAGTTTACTGTTTTATTTAATAAGAAATGCTGTATGTTTTCTCGGATTGTACAAGTGCATTCTTGTATTTAAAATGTTTATTAAAAGCAGTTTTTCACTGGTTTACTGTTTTATTTAATAAGAAGTGCTGTATGTTTTCTCGGATTGTACAAGTGCATTCTTGTATTTAAAATGTTTATTAAAAGCAGTTTTTCACTGGTTTACTGTTTTATTTAATAAGAAGTGCTGTATGTTTTCTCGGATTGTACAAGTGCATTCTTGTATTTAAAATGTTTATTAAAAGCAGTTTTTCACTGGTTTACTGTTTTATTTAATAAGAAGTGCTATATGTTTTCTCGTATTGTACAAGTGAATTCTTGTATTTAAAATGTTTATTAAAAGCAGTTTTTCACTGGTTTACTGTTTTATTTAATAAGAAGTGCTGTATGTTGTATCGAGTCCTTGTTTCCTGAGACTAGTATGACCTGCCCCCCCCCCCCCCCCATTAGTTCATATCCTGGGTACGCCCTTGATTCCACTAATTGATAATATATCACATTGAAATGACCTCATAATGCAGTTACACAAGTTTGCATTCGAGTTCGGTGTCAGTATCTGTGTGCGACAACATACACTTTTACAGCGCAAGAAAGTAAATCAGAAGAGAAATTTTTCTGCTATACTAATCTCAGCTGAAACACACCGCTGCTCTGAAAATGCCAGTAGGTGGAAATACTTGATGGTTCTTAACATTCTTGTAGCACAGTTTCTAGAGTAATTATGCGAGGTTACTTCGAGTACAAACGTTACAACATAGTAATAACGACACACACCGGAACAACACAAAGACACGTCGTTACAGCATGGCTCTTTCAGTGCATTTTGCGCGAATTTTAGAGATCCATAGTGATTCCTTCCTTTCTAAGACTTGTGCCTTTGATTTTTTTAATATTTATATAAGTCTATGGTAACACGTTTCTAACTAAAAAATCATAACGGAGCAGAAAACGAAAGAGATTTGGCAGCAAGCCACAGCAGAGCGTCCATTCAGCAGTGAAGCTTCCGCACGGAGCTCACAGAGGACACTGGGATACAATGTAGTGCGCGCTACGGTCGCTAGGTGGCATTTCAAACGCAGTGCTGGCAAACTTGAAACTTGTCGATGGACTTGTTTAGTTTTCTTTGAGACGTTGGCGCAAACGGTTGTCAAACTGCTGCAGCGCCAGTGTACGCGTAGCGTTGTGTATGCGAGCACATGCGAGTGATGAGTGAGGGACAATTGTTTCGGCTGTGTAGATCAAAAATTGTAGTCTTATCGGAAGAGTGTTGGAAGCACTAGGAGCGCCTCTGGTGAGTACCGTAAATTTGATTCAAAGTTCGCTGTTCAAAATAAATTGCTGTCAAAGTGATCCATGTGCGTGCATGATAAATGAGAAAGAAATTTTGTTTGGACATCGGAAAATTTGATTTACATTTGATTGAAAGCGGACCTATCAGTTTTAATTTTAAATTGTGTAACTGAAGCCAAAATACTACGGACGAATGGTTAAGATTCTACAGTGAAGCTAAGCATGTGACCGGTATGTTTCGGAAGTATATTCAGCTACAGATTCATATTAATTTTGTTAATACACGACCCTTAAATCAGACCATCGTGTCAGATGAAAGCAGTTGTAGGTAACTACCGGTGCTTCTAAGTTTTGATAGTTTTTGAACGGTAGGTGTACGTAAATTGTGCTGTTCAGGAACACAGTTTGTACGGCTTGCAATGCTATTAAATAGGTAGTACAGTATTTATAGCGATGCACACTTTAATTTTAATTATAAGCCAGTGGTGCACGCACATATTTTTTTTCATGCATGTGTATTTGTTTTCTGTATGTATTGTAGTTATACGTATTGTACAGAAATGGTAAACACCTCGTTGACATTGTTGCACGAAGCGCTTTCAGATATATTTCATAAGATCGAAGTGAAGTGAAATTCGAACATTATTTTGGTTATGAACTGCTAATAAGTTACACTTTATTTATTTATTTATTTTTAAATCTCCGTCGTCCAGGCTGTCGTAGTTACATCGCAGATGCTGCACCACATAAAAAGAAAGTGATAAAAGTTTTCTCTTCCAGGTTGCTGGGTCCACCTCTGCGACAAAGCTCAGGAAGCCCGATGGCTCGTTTGTTTATAGAAATCATCCGTGCCACAAAACAAATATGTAAATGTATAATGTAAGACCTATTTAGGTGTGAAATGTAGAATCACGGCTAATACTCAGAGGGTTCTTAATTTTTGGAATATCGGAAGATTTTCTTGGGGAAGTCTAACCTCAATGTCTTTTGTCAGTGCCTTGGCTACAGCATTAGTCGAAGGGAGCGGTGACAATGCAGGCTCTTCGTGGCCCCCAGCAGAATCTGCTCTTATGGACAATCTAACAATTTTCGCTTCTGTGACCTCTCCGACGATATCCCAGGTAGGATCGGGTAGCGACGGAGATTCGCACAAGATGCACAGCTCATCACAAGACTGGCCTAATGCAACCCATAGCGTGTCCTTATTTTCGTCAGTTTTCAGTGTATCTTATTGCACTCAATGGGCCTCAATCAACCATGTATACTTCCAGTTGGCCAATACATTTTTCTTCCTTTCTTATCTTGCCCCGAATGGCATGTACGGCATACTGTATCTTAGATGCACGCTTCTCGTGGGGTGCGCGTTTTTTGCGTTGTGGGGCTGGACGGTTATGTGCTCCTTCGATGCCTTCCTCTGGAATGCTGCCTTCGTCTGCATAAACTTCATCCACGTGTGTGTGCTGCTCTACTACCTACGACCTGTCAAGTTCTCCAGAGAAGTTGAAGAGGTAAGTACCCGAACACCCGTTCTCTTATTTCTGTATACACATAAAGCATTAGCGCGCTTGCTAATCGAAGTGTCGAAGAGAGTTACGTCGACAGTGGTGCAAAAGATAGCTTAGGCTTTTGTCAGCAACAATTTTGATCCGTGGCAGATTTTTAGAGAATTGATTATACAAATCATGTCAAAGAAAAAATATTTTTGTTCGCTTTTCTCATGCCATTAATTCGAGTCTAGAGGCACATGGTTTGTATACTAACCCGGTTGTCCTTATTTACATTTACTGTGATTCCATAAATCATTCAGACAAACATCGAAATGGTACCATTTTATGGCCGATTTCCTTCCTCATTTTTCATCTGACAGTTCTCCGAATAAAAGACCAGTTTCAAAGAGAAGTGTGGTCTCTTTTCTTCACCGAAATAAACGCTTTAGTACCATTATGATCACTTGTTAGATGTCTTATAGGTATGTGTGATGTCCTTAGGTTAGTTAGGTTTGTTAGGTTTAAGTAGTTCCAAGTTCTAGGGGACTGATGACAATCGATGTTAAGTCCCATAGTGCTCAGAGCCTTTTTTTTTTTTTTTTTTTTTTTTTTTTTTTTTTTTTTTTTTCTTAAAGGTATCCAATGAAGTCTCCAAACTGTTCTCCCTGGTGACGAAGTTAGTTCTCACCACGCCATTTTCGTCACATTTATCTAGTACAAAACTGAACAACGCTAACACGCAGCTACTTTTCGAGAGTTTAGCTGCCATCAACCTATCTGTTTTTTAAATCAGCAACCAACATACCTACATGAACACGCAAAATAATCATTTGGACAAAAGTTTTCGCCATAATGTAAAAAGACCATTAAAAGAAAGCTTTATTTTGCTCGTTCAATTACGTCCCGCTGAGATAGTCAGCTAGGTGCTGGATGAAAATGTGAATCTCTAAATCTGTAGCTGTGCGTTAACATTGTCTTGTGTGTAGTATGCTGAATAAATACAGCGAGTGACTGAAATCACTCCCTCGGATCCATCAAATCGTTAATACGAATGTAAAGGATGGTTGGTTGGTTTGGGGAAGGGGACCAGACAGCGTGGTCATCGGTCTCATCGGATTAGGGAAGGATGGGGAAGGAAGTCGGCCGTGCCCTTTCAGAGGAACCATCCCGGCATTTGCCTGAAGTGATTCAGGGAAATCACGGAAAACCTAAATCAGGATGGCCGGGCGCGGGATTGAACCGTCGTCCTCCCGAATGCGAGTCCAGTGTCTAACCACTGCGCCACCTCGCTCGGTGAATGTAAAGGAATCTAACATTTTACCTGCCTCCGTGCAAAAAAGGAACAGAAGATTAGACTTTCTCGTCGCCGTCGGAATCGCCATAGTCGGTACAGAATCTCGGAGTGGAGAACGATATGATTAGGAAGCTGTCATGTTTTTTTATGGGAAATGTGCTGCTCTCGAAATCTTTTGAGTTAGGCCTGTCGAAATGGAGGCGGCCGGACGGAATGTCAGCCACCTTTCCCCTGCATGAGGAAACATTGATATCTCCTCTTTGTTGGATGCATTAAGTTCTTTCTGGGAGTATTATTTTAAAAAATGCCATTGGCTGCAAGAAATGAACGAGACTTTCACTTGTTTGCTCAACAGTAGCCGTCCCACTGAGCTTAGGTTGCAACAGGAAGTTTGCACAAAGGTATGTACTACTATCAAGACTAACATCACTGGCCGAATAGTGATAGCCATGAGACACACACTGGTTTCGAGGATGTGAAAGTAAAGATAAATACTGTACGTCTAGCGATATGAGCGGGGAGAGGGGGATTATTGCGAGCAGTGTGGTCTTCTGCTCGGGCGCAATAAAGCCTACATCTTAGGCACACGCCAGTGTTTTTCGTGAGCCCCGTTTTGGCCGCCAGCGTCGCCTGTGGCGTCTCTTTGATGCAGCTCATAGCGGCGGCGACGATTTTCCATCCCGAGTGACATACACCTTGTTCTCGCTAATCGATGACGTCGTGCCCTAACGTTTCTTCGACGCGTGTGTTTTCATTCAGCGCTCCGCACGCACATCGTGCTAAGAAGCGGCCTACTGTAGGCGCGCGACGCACCGCCACTTGGAAGCCCCTGTTGCGACAGTAGTTTCTAGCATTTGAAAATGTCGAACAGAGTGCGTGTGAGGATGTGGAAGTTCAATGCAGTACGTGTAGCAATATCTAGTTTCGTCTGAAGAGAAAAAGAAGAAATCTTCCATATTATTCACGACGAAGTGTCTGTGGCAGCCGGCACGGTAGCCCAGCGCGTATGATGAGGGTACTAACCACCCTCCGTAATACAAATCCCTCAGTGTTCTTACCGATGGAAAATGTAAGATGTCAAGCGACACCCGCACAGAACCACTGCGAAACGACGAAGAAACAGGTCGAAAGAAAGACGCCACGTTAGTGGTAAAGTACCATACTACGGTGCAAATGTCTCGGCTTGGTGCCCCGGTCAGTCATAGGATTGTTAAGTCATCTTCGGCAGAATTTGTTTCTGCAAATGCGGAGTTGCGCCGTGGTTCGAAATCCATGTTAAAATGCAACTGACTACGTAAATCAGTTCACAGGTCATCCCGATTACGAACGTGCCCAATAAAGCTGTAAGATGGTAAAACACATCGGGTTGACTGTAGCTTTGCTTCAAGATTAAACCACTCTTTCAAGGTTCATCCATTTCTTGAAACTGGACTAAACGATAGGATGACAGCGCAAATACAATAATTTATGAAAGGAATCCCTTCCTTCGTCTCGTAACAGAAAAATGTCATTTTAAGAGAGAAGTTCGTAAAAGTTGCGGCCTTACTACCGTAAGGTGTGTGGCAGGAAATCAAACGTTGACGCACAGGCTGAAAACTGATTCCCAGTAAATGCAAGAACTTTTGCGTAAGGACCACGAATATAAGATAGGAGAAATGAGGGCTCGCACGGAGGCATCAAGAGAGTCGTTCTTCCCACGCTCTATTTGCGAGTGGAACAGGAAAGGTGGCTAGCGGAGTTTATATGTAGACAGACGTAGATGAACGGCAATCGCAAAATATAAATTTTGCTATTAAATGACATGTCCTTTGATTAAATAAATTTCAATTCTTTGACAAATCAGTTGTAATAGATACCACATTACGCTTTTTGTGTACTGGCAAATGCATCTTACCAGTAAATGTTAAAGTTCGGAGTCGATCCGCAGATGCGTATTAAGTACTGGCAGTATGAACACAGTTTTCTGTGATCATTATCATCTTCCTGTGTGATACAGCATAACTTTCTCGTTTCAAAGTATAATATCACACTGCGAAAAACATACATGTTTGAATAATTAAGCCCACGAGATGCATAAATTTTGATCAGTTCACCGCTATTTGTCTGATAAGCGGATAAATAACTCTTAACACATATGCTTGCTAGCTACATTTTCCTAGAACGTAAAAACAAAAATCAGTTTATTTGAATAATTTAAGAGATTTTTGGTTACATACTACCTTTCACTTTTGAACTTCAAATAATTGCAAAACTTCTACATTCCGATATTTACTTTCGGTTTTAATGTTGCCATAATTCAGAAGTGTAGGAGGAAACGTAGCACGGAGCCTGACAACTAAATACGGTGGGACTGCACCTTGTCTGTGCAGTAGTTGTCATGGTCACGCCGGATAACTCTGCTCGAGCCCGTTGCTCTTGGTTTACTGGTTATCGTCGCTGTCCATAGATGGCGGGGTTCTGGGTTGGATTCCCGGCCCGGTCGTCGATTTTCTTCGCTCGGGGACTGGGTATTTATGTTGTAGTTAATCATTTCATTTCATCGACACTCAATTCAGCGAAGTGGCGTCAAATAGAAAGGCATGAACCAGGCGGCCGAACAATTCAGCCAATCTTCTACGATCTTCACATTCGTACGGTTAGTAAACGCGAGATGCTTGCCATCTCCAGATGCAGAGGCTACAAGAGGTGTTGTCCATCACGGTGCGGTTTACTGCCAAAATTCAGAGAGCGTACGTTTCTAGAAGAATCAGCCAATATATTGCTTACGTTTCTAGAAGAAAAAAATGGTTCAAATGGCTCTAAGCACTATGGGACTTAACTTCTGAGGTCATCAGTCACCTAGAACTTAGAACTACTTAAACCTAACTAACCTAAGGACATCACACACATCCATGCCCGAGGCAGGATTCGAACCTGCAACCGAAGCTGCAGCGCGGTTCCGGACTGAAGTGTCTAGAAGCGCTCGGCCACTTCGGCCGGCTTTCTTGAAGAATTAGCCAATATATTGCTTCTACGCATACTTCGCGAAAACACCATGAAGGCAAAATGGAGAATTGGGTTTGGAAGGCAGGAATATCGGGGCTTAAACGCCTCGTCGAGACGAGGTCATTAAAAAGTGCACCACAGTATGGGACAGGACGAAGACGGGGACTGAGTTACGGGAATCAAGTAAAACGAAATTCTGGATCGCTGGCCAGGAGTTAGAACTCCAGTTCTCCCCGATGGGAGTAGTGCGTTGATCATTGCACTACCACGTACAACCCCAGGCAGAATAGTGTAATGGACGGCCAGGCTTTGTGATCAGGTTTGTTCTTTCCACACTCGCAGAAACCTCAGGACGGATGTCGGGGGAAGCAATACATGCAACCTGATACTTAGGCAAGTAGTGTAACCATCGCACATCCAGTAGTAGGTCCACACTTCATTAAGTTACCTGACTTTCTGGCGTGGGCAGAACTGTACCAGACAGGCATGTCTCGCCACGGAGTAACTGAATGATAGCGTCTATTTTAAACCTCGTGGTTGACTGCCCCACCTCGATTATACTAATCATGTTATTTCCGGCCTTGTGTTACGGTAATACTGTTAGCTGGGATAGTTCCTTTCGTCAGTGGACTGGAGCTCTATTAAAGAGTACCAGGAAAAAGAAATGCTACGGCAAAATCACTGTATTCCCGTGCAGGCGCTAACTGTTCTATTCTCATTACCAGCATGTCCACATTCTCGGAGTCCTTCAGAATCGAATGTCGCATTACTCCGAGCCCATAATTAGGGAGAATTTGTAGTTGCATTTGGTTGTGAATAAATGATTACGGGGGCTTTTCGCTGTTAAATTTCGTGTTGTGCGGACGCAGCCACCTCAGACAAGGGATTTCAGATACTCTGTATTTCTGGATTTCCGGAAGGCTTTTGGCACTGTACCACACAAGCGACTCGTAGTGAAATTGCGTGCTTATTGATTATCGTCTGTTACGTGACTGGATTTGCGATTTCCTGTCAGAGGTCAGTTCGTAGTAATAGGCGGAAAGTCATCAAGTAAAACAGAAGTGATTTCTGGCATTCCACAAGGTAGTGTTCTACATCTACATCCATACTCCGCAAGCCACCTGACGGTGTGTGGTGGAGGGTACCCTGAGTACCTCTATCGGTTCTCCCTTCTACTCCAGTCTCGTATTGTACGTGGAAAGGAGGATTGTCGGTATGCTTCTGTGTGGGCTCTAATATCTCTGATTTTATCCTCATGGTCTCTTCGCGAGATATACGTAGGAGGGAGCAATATACTGCTTGACTCTTCGGTGAAGGCATGTTCTCGAAATTTTAACAAAAGCCCATACCGAGCTACTGAGCGTCTCTCCTGCAGAGTCTTACACTGGAGTTTATCTATCATCTCCGTAACGGTTTCGCGATTACTAAATGATCCTGTAACGAAGCGTGCTGCTCTCCATTGGATCTTCTCTATCTCTTCTATCAACCCTATCAGGCACGGATCCCAGACAGTTTAGCAGTATTCAAGCAGTGGGCGAACAAGCGTACTGTAACCTACTTCCTTTGTTGTCGGATTGCATTTCCGTAGGATTCTTCCAATGAATCTGTCTGGCATCTGCTTTACCGACGATCAACTTTATATGTTCATTCCATTTTAAATCACTCCTAATGCGTACTCCCAGATAATTTATGGAATTAACTGCTTCCAGTTGCTGACCTGCTATTTTGTAGCTAAATAAGGGACCTATCTTTCTATGTATTCGCATCACATTACACTTGTCTACATTGAGATTCAATTGCCATTCCGTGCACCATGCGTCAATTCGCTGCAGATCCTCCTGCATTTCAGTACAATTTTCCATTGTTGCAACCTCTCGATACACCACAGCATCATCTGCAAAAAGCCTCAGTGAACTTCCGATGTCATCCACCAGGTCATCTATGTATATTGTGAATAGCAACGGTCCTATGACACTCCCCTGCGGCACACCTGAAATCACTCTTACTTCGGAAGACTTTTCTGCATTGAGAATGACATGCTGCGTTCTGTCATCCAGGAACTCTTCAATTCAATCACACAATTGGTCTGATAGTCCGTATGCTCTTACTTTGTTCATTAAACTACTGTGGGGAACTGTGTCAAACGCCTTGCGGAAGTCAAGAAACACGGCATCTACCTGTGAACCCGTGTCTAAGGCCCTCTGAGTCTCGTGGACGAATAGCGCGAGCTGGGTTTCACACGACTGTCTTTTTCGAAACCCATGCTGATTCCTACAGAGTAGATTTCTAGTCTCCAGAAAAGTCATTATACTCTAACATAATACGTGTTCCAAAATTCTACAACTGATCGACGTTAGAGATATAGGTCTAGTTCTGCACATCTGTTCGACGTCCCTTCTTGAAAACGGGGATGACCTGTGCCTTTTCCAATCCTTTGGAACGCTTCGCTCTTCTAGAGACCTACGGTACACCGCTGCAAGAAGGGGGGCAAGTTCCTTCGCGTACTCTGTGTAAAATCGAACTGGTATCCCATCAGGACCAGCGGCCTTTCCTCTTTTGAGCGATTTTGTTTCTCTATCCCTCTGTCGTCTATTTCGATAGCTACCATTTTGTCAACTGTGCGACAATCTAGAGAAGGAAACACTGTGCAGTCTTCCTCTGTGAAACAGCTTTGGAAAAGACAATTTGTAATTCGGCCTTTAGTCTGTCATCCTCTGTGTCTGGACATTTTGTTTTGATCCACCTACCGCTTTGACATAGGACCAAAATTTCTTACGATTTTCTGCCAATTCAGTACATAGAACTTTACTTTCGAATTCATTGAAAGCCTCTCGCATAGCCCTCCTCACACTACATTTCGCTTCGCGTAATTTTTGTTTGTCTGCAAGGTTTTGGCTATGTTTGTTTGCTGTGAAGTTCCCTTTGCTTCCGCAGCAGTTTTCTAACTCGGTTGTTGTACCACGGTGGCTCTTTTCCATCTCTTACGATCTTGCTTGGCGCATACTCATCTAATGCATATTGTACGATGGTTTTGAACTTTGTCCACTGATCCTCAACACTATCTGTACTTGAGACAAAACTTTTGTGTTGAGGCGTCAGGTACTCTGTAATCTGCTTTTTGCCACTTTTGCTAAACAGAAAAATCTTCCTACCTTTTTTAATATTTCTATTTACGACTGAAATCATCGATGCAGTAATCGCTTTATGATCGCTGATTCCCTGTTCTGCGTTAACTGTTTCAAATAGTTGGGGTCTGTTTGTCACCAGAAGGTCTAATATGTTATCGCCACGAGTCGGTTCTCTGTTTAACTACTCAAGGTAGTTTTCAGATAAAGCACTTAAAAATATTTCACTGCATTCTTTGTCCCTGCCACCCGTTATGAACGTTTGAGTCTCCCAGTCTATATCCGGCAAATTAAAATCTCCACCCAGAACTATAACATGGTGGGGAAATCTACTCGAAATATTTTCCAAATTATTCTTCAGGTGCTGAGCCACAACAGCTGCTGAGCCCGGGGGCCTATAGAGACATCCAATTACCATGTCTGAGCCTGCTGTAACCGTGGCCTTCACCCAAATAATTGCACAATTCGAATCTCCGTCAATTTCCTTCGATACTGTTGCACTTCGTATCGCTATAAACACGCCTCCCCCTTCACTGTCCAGCCTGTCTCTGCGGTATACATTCCAATCTGAGTTTAGGATTTCATTACTGTTTACATGTGGTTTCAGCCAACTTTCTGTCCCTAGTACTATATGGGCGTTGTGACCGTTTATTAATGAGAGCAGTTCTGGGACCTTTCTATAGACGCTCCTGCAGTTTACTATTAGCACATTAATATTGTTATTCCCTGTTGCATTTTGCCTACTCCTGCCTTGCCGCGTCTCAGGAGGCGTCTTGTCGGGCCTAGGAAGGGAATTCTCTAACCTAAAAAAACCCCATGTACACTCCACACGTACTCCGCTACCCTTGTAGCCGCTTCCGGCGTGTAGTGCACGCCTGACCTATTCAGGGGGACCCTACATTTCTCCACCCGATAACGGAGGTCGAGAAATTTGCACCCCAGCTCTCCGCAGAATCGTCTGAGCCTCTGGTTTAAGCCTTCCACTCGGCTCCAAACCAGAGGACCGCGATCGGTTCTGGGAACGATACTACAAATAGTTAGCTCTGATTCCACCCCGCGAGCGAGGCTTTCCGCCTTCACCAACTCCGCCAACCGCCTGTACGAAGTGAGGATGACCTCTGAACCCGGACAGCAGGAGTCATTTGTGCCGACATGAGCAACAATTTGCAGTCGGGTGCACCCAGTGCTCTCTATCGCCGCCGGTAGGGCCTCCTCCACATCTCGGATGAGACCCCCCGGCAAGCAGACAGTGAACACTGGCCTTCTTCCCCGACCTTTCCGCTATTTCCCTAAGGGGCTCCATCACCCGCCTAACGTTGGAGCTCCCAATAACTAATAAACCCCTCCCCCCGTGTGCCTGCTCGGACCTTGCTGAAGGAGCAGCCACATGTCCACTCACAGGCAGAGCGGGCGATGCCACACGGCCAGCCTCCACATTGACCCTCCGCCTCGTGCGCCGCGAACGCCGCTGAACCCGCCACTCCCCTTGGGAGAGGGTGGCCCAACCGCGCCCGGTACCCGCGAAGATGTCTCGACAGCAGGGACAGTGGGTGAAGCATGTAACACCTGGGGTGTACCTTGCGACGCACCAGATTCCCCACTGCCGCTACACGCCGAGGCAGCAGCCTGGAGACGGCTGACCGCGGCCATCAACACTCTCAGCTGTTCGCGAAGAGTGGCCAGCTCCTCCTGCGTCCGTACACAGGCCCTTTGCTGTTCCTTAACTATAGACACGATTTGGGAGACAATCTGAACAGCCGTCTTCGGTTGTTTGCAGATGACGCTGTCGTTTATCGACTAATAAAGTCATCAGAAGATCAAAACAAGCTGCAAAACGATTTAGAAAAAAATATCCCTTATGGCGCGAAAAGTGGCAGTTGACCCTAAGTAACGAAAAGTGAGGTCATCCACATGTGTGCTAAAAGGAATTCGTTAAACTTCGGTTTCACAATAAATCAGTCTAATCTAAAAACCTTAAATTCAACTAAATACCTAGGTATTACAATTACTAACAACTTAAATTGGAAGGAACACACAGAAAATGTTGTGGGAAAGGCTAACCGAAGACTGCGTTTTGTTGGCAGGACACTTAGAAAATGTAACAGACCTACTAAGGAGACTGCCTACACTACGCTTGTCCGTCCTCTTTTAGAATACTGCTGCGCGGTGTGGGATCCTTACTAAATAGGACTGTCGGAGCACATCGAAAAAGTTCAAAGAAGGGCAGCACGTTTTGTATTATCGCGAAATATGGGGGAGAGTGTCACAGAAATGATCCAGTATTTGGGCTGGACATCACTAAAAGATGTTTTCCGTTGCGACGGAATCTTCTCACGAAATTCCAACCACCAACTTGCTCCTCAGAATGCGAAAACATTTTGTTGACATCGATCTACATAGGGAGGAACAATCACCACGATAAAATAAGGGAAATCATAGCTCGTACGGAAAGATACAGGTGTTCATTCTTTCCGCGCGCTATACGAGATTGGAATAATAGATAATTGTGAAGGTGGTTCGATGGACCCTCTGCCAGGCACTTAAATGTGATTTGCAGAGTATCCATGTAGGTTTGCTCTCATGAAGATTTTTGTATCACCACCACTAATATCCCTGGAAAATTTCAGACCCTGTAACGTATGACATTTTATGTTAAGAAATTTATCTGTTCAAATGGGAGTTGGTTTCCCGAACACCCACAACCGGTCCCCTGCCATGTGTATATCAGTTAAGTGTGTGTTATTTCTGTAATTTGCCAGACATGTCAGTCACTGTTGTGTTGAATGATTAAAGAAGACATGATGATGATGATGGTGATGATGATGTAACGAATTGATCAAAATTTGTACATCTGGAAGGCTTTAATTTTCAAACTTGTATACGTATTTTGTAGTCAACATTTTTAATTCTACACGAGAATTTTATGCTGTATCAGAGAATATTGCCAGAACGTAATACGTATCTGCCGATCGGCTTCGAAGCTCCGTAGAGTAAAAGGTTGATTTATTCTTTTATTGGAGGTCAAGAAGGAATTCGAACGTGCCTCAAGGGAATGACGGTAAGTCCATTGTTTATACAATATATGTGACATAATAGACAACATCGGAAGTTCCAGGAGCCTCTTTTGCGGATGATGCTATTTTTTTTTTTTTACTGAGAGGTTGTAACTATAGAGAATAGCAGGGAAATCCAGGAAGATCTGTTGGTGTACGCTTAGCGCAGTGTGTGGCAACTGACTTAGCGTAAGAGCACGTAACGTATTGCGTACACATAGACAGAAAGACCCATCACTGTATGATTACACGATTACAGAACCAACACTGGAAGCAGTTACTTCAATAAAATATCTAGGCGTATAAAAGCAATCTAACTTGATTATGGATGGGTTTCGCAGCAGTTCTGACTAGATAACTGGTGTAGAACAGGCACAGTTAGAGGGGCCCACAGATTCTAAATTTTCCTCCTCCGGTATAGCGTATGCGTAAGTATAGCAGAAATCTTCTGGGAGCTTTAATGGGAATCCCTGGAAGAGACGGCGGAATTCTCGCGAGACTGTTGCGTAACTTCAGAGAACATTTATTGGAAGCAGAGTGGGAGAAAATTGCAGGCACCGGCGTATACAGATGCGTACAGATAATTTCTTTCCGTGCCTCAGTACGCGAATGGAATAAGACAGAATTTCGGCAGTACTGGTAAAAAGTGCAGTCCGCCATGCATTTTGCACTGCTTACGGAGTAGGCTATGTATGGAAATGTAGAAGGGGCCGATAATTTTCTTAGATTTTTATGTTATTGAAAGACACGTTTGCTACTGTCGGATTTCGTAAACTTCGAAAGATGATTGGAAGAGTGAAACACGCCTTAAAGTGGCTGGACGCTGTATTTTTTAAGTGAGGGGAGATACATTTGTTCCTTAATCAGGGTTTGCGTTAACTTGTGTCCTTCATACACTGAATAGCCAAAGAAACTGGTGCGACTGCCCAATATCGTGTAGGGAACGCAGAAGTGCCGCAACACGACGTGGCATGGACTCAACTAATGTCTGAAGTAATGATGGGGGGCAAACTGATACCATGAATCCTGCAGCGCTGTCCATAATCCGTAAGAGTACGAGTGGGTGGAGATCTCTTCTGAAATTCATGTTCCAAGGCATCCCAGATAAGCTCAATAAAGTTCATGGCGGGAGGGGGGAGGGGGGGGGGGGGGGTTGCGGGTTGGTGGCCAGCGGAACTATTTAAACTCAGAAAAGTGTTTCTGGAGCCACTCTGTAGCAATTCAGGATTAGTGGTGTGTCGTATTGTCTTGCTGGAATTGCTGAAGTCAGTCGGAATGAACAATGGACATGAATGGATGCAGGTTATCAGACAGGACGCTTACGTATGTGTCACCTGTCGGTCGTATCTCGGCATATCAGGGAGTCCCATGTCACTCCAACTGCACGCGCCCCACACCATTACAGAGCCTCCAGCAGTTTGAACGGTCCCCTGCTGACATGTAGCATCAGTGGATGCATGAGGTTGTCTCCATACCCGTACACGTCCATCTGCTCGATACAATTTGAAACGAGATTCGTCCGACCAGGCAACATACTTCATCAACAGTCCAGTATCGGTGTTGACGGGCACAGGGGAGGCGTAAAGCTTTGTGTCGTGCAGTCATCAAAGGTACACGAATGGGCCTTCGGCTCCGAAAACCCATGTCGATGATGATGTTTCGTCGAATGATTAGCACGCTGACTCTTGCTGATGGCCCAGCACTGAAATTTGCAGCAATTTGCGGAAAGGTTGCACTTCTGTCGCATTGAACGATTGTCTTCAGTGTGTTTGGTCCCGTTCTTGCAGGTTCTTTTTCCGGCTGCAGCGATGTTCTACGTTTGATTTACCGGATTCCTGATATTCACGGTACGCTCGTTAAATGGTCGCACGGGAAAATACCCATATCATCGCTAGCTCGGAAATGCTGTGTCCGATCGTTCACCACGTTCAGATTCACTTAAATCTTGATAACCTGCCATTGTAGCAGCAGTAATAGATTTAACTACGTCTGACGCTTGTCCTCTATAGGCGTTGCCGACAGCACCGCTGTAGTGTGCCTGTTTAATTACCTCTGTATTTGAAAAAGTATGCTTATACCGGTTTCTTTGTCGCTTGAGTGTAGAAGTAGGTGATGAATACTGTTATCAGGTTGGTGATAAATCCAAGTACACTGCCTCTGAAAGGTAATGGGAAGATAAACAACCTTTAATCTTTCCGTGAAGAGAGAATCAGCTCGGGTTTGCGAAGGTGTGGAAGCAAATCTTCGTTTGTTCCAAAGAAACCATCCCAGCTAGCAGTATTATCATAACACATGACCAGATATAAGTTGATTAGTATAATAGAGGTGGGGCAATTAGCCACGAGCTTTAAAATCGACGTTATTAGTCAGTTGCTTCGTGGCGAGACATGCCTGTCTGGTAGTCCTGCCCACGCCAATAACTCAGGTAACTAAATGAGTTGCGTACTTCCTGCTGGATGTATGATGCTTAGATGTATCAGGTGACGCGAACTGCTTCCCCAGTCATCCGTCCTGAGGTTTCGTCCTGTGTGGAAAGAATAAACCTGACCACAAAGCCTACCCATCTATTACACTGTTACTGACCAACCGTCCAGATCCTGGATAACGTTTTGAAAACCAGCGATGTCTATAAACGTTTTCAAAGTGCGAATGGACATGTGGAATGCACAGATTGTAAACCCCTTTAGTATGAGACTGTGATTGATGCTGAGCCCGGTAACAGATACGGGCGAAAGGTCAAAGATAGTCTGGCTTGATAGCACTGCCGCAGCTTGCTCCGTGGACGGCGCCGCCGCGGTCGTGACACGTGGGCCCGTCCGCTGACGCGACAATCTACGTAAATGCCGCGCTCCCCCACTTGTCCGGCAGTTGGCGCTATGCTCTGAATTACTCGATACCCGCCATCAATCGTAGAGTGAACGATTTTGCCTGTGTTCAGGTTTTCCGACTCGGATCGCTACCTCACCTGTCTCCGCAGTCTGTCGAATTTCGCACCGTTTCTGTTGTGAACGCTTCCTGTTTATTTAATCGGTCTCTGCGTCACCGGAAGTGCGAGTGATCGTTAACTTTGAGCCACCATCGCTTAGGACAGAAAAATCTCCATTGGCCTCAATCATCTGAATATCTCGCTCCTGATACGAAGAGCAGTGGAATACACGGCGTGCTCTCAATCACGTACACCATCGCCTCGGAAGATTAGATATAATCTACAAAAAATGTGGATTTCTAGTCGTCGCAGCTAACCGCGACTGAGTAATAATGCAATCTTTGAAGTTTTTCAAGCTGCTCTAAATGCTCTTGAGGTTGCACGCTTTTTCGGAAACGTCTGCTTCTTATATTGCCTATAATTATTTTGCATTCCATCAAATTGATTCTTTTAACATGTCTCTGCCCATTGTATATGTAGGGAAACGAAAAATTAAATCAAATTACTGGTTGAGTATTTGAAGCTCGTCCCGTCAGAATGCGAATACCGTTCCAGAAGCACTGCTTCACCACGCTGTGCTCTTCTAACAAGGCGCTCTGCTGTTGCGACAAGTCCTCACGTCAGCCTGAGGACACTTGATGGCAAATCGTTAAATGTCCCATACACCATCTACAACGTGATCCACTAAGAGGCGCCGACGTAGACCTGGAACATCTAAGAAACTGGCATAGTGTTGGTAAGTTGAGAGGAGTGATTTAGTAAAGGCAAGTGGGGCAGTTTATTCTCTAGGAGAACGAGGTCGTTGAAGATAGGATTCGAAGCCTACTCCTCTTCGATGAGAATTCAATGTCGAGACAGCTACAACACCTAACTAGATAATTACAGGAAACCACAATTGAGACTGGAATAAAATGGTCGTTCTCATGCTTCATGAGGAGGGCAAGGATTTTCTGTAGATTTCACATATATATGGCGCTTGGTTAGAAAGGCTGACATTGGCACGTCACTCCCCAAAAGTTCTCTTTTGATACTGTGTGGACACAATTACAGATTGTTATTCAAAGCAACGCTAGGAGGGGGTCCACCCTTGAGCTGTGTGGTTGTTTGCCTCGAGCCGTTCTCTAGAGAAGTAGCACAGCAAAGTTCTAAATTGCTGTTACTTGATAGGCAAGCTTGCTTTTCTCATTGTTTGTACTTTGTACCTGTATACTTTAATTGTTGATTTTTGTCTTCTGATGTTGTGATGTTGATGGTAGATAACTGATAAAGACAATTCTGAAGACAGGAACGGTTTCTGGTAGACACACTGAAGCTTACGTTAAGTCGTGCTTTAGTTCGTTACTGAAGCAGGAGGAATCTTCTTGGAACATAACATGGGATTTAATGTGTGCCAGTATGGCTCTGAACACGATGGGACTTAACAGCGGAGGTCATCAGTCACTTAGAACTACTTAATCCTAACTAACCTAAGGACATCACACACAACCATGCCCGAGGCAGGATTCGAACCTGCGACCATAGCGGTCGCGTGGTTCTAGACTGAAGCTCCTAGAACCGCTCGGCCACTCTGGCCTGCGTGCCAGTATGCTTCTGTCGTTTCCGTCAAAGGATAATGAAATGTGTAATAGAATTGTACAGAAATGTTCAAGTTCCTTGAATTTCACACACTCGGATGGGAATGTTAACGATAAGAAGTATCTCATTCTGTGTCGGTTTTCGTACTGTTTTCGAACTGTTTTCGAACTGCTTTTCGAATTCCTTCTGACCATGTAAGCCGGGTGTTTCGTTCATACGGTCGTGTCTTTTGAGAAGCAGTTCGGTATTAGCGTCAGACTGGCTTTGTTTAACGGTATACGCCAGATTTGATTTGTTGAAGCACTCCTTATCGCTCGTAAATGGCAGACTATAGAGTACTTCCGATCTGTAAGACGGCCAGCAGAGAACATCGCCTGTTGGCGACTCGCCGGTGGAGTGGCCGCGCAGCCGCTTGGCCCAGTTGCCGCTAGGCGACGATGCCATCTCACATAGGCGAGCGGTTGTAAACATGGCGCTGACGTATCCAGCCGCGGTCGCGACCGGGACTCCCAACGAATGCGGCACAAGGAACCCTTCAAGTCTGCCTCTGTAAGGGCGCGTTCAGCGCGGCGGAGTGCTAACCGAAGGGGCCCGACCTCACTCCCCGGCCGGGTCAGCGATTTTCTCCGATGGGAGACTGCGTTTTGCATTGTGCTTTCCTTCGTATCAGTCGTAACTGACATGTCACTGTTTAAATGGCTGTGTAGGCACATCCCGAAAGCCAATCAATGAAAAAAAGAAACCCCTTAACGTGGAACAGCCACCGTAAGTGGGCACAGCGACGCCTGACGATCCCCAGCTGTTGATTGCAGATAGATCTGTCTGCTCCGCTAACTGACCAGTCAGTGTAAGTATAGGCCTATGCCAGATGAGATAACCATTAAGTCCCAAGCTCCAGCAGAAAAACAGCTTCCATTCGCGGGAAGTCGCTCAGAATGTCCCCTTCGTAGAGGCACACAAATCGAAACGTGCTGACGTCGCTTGTGACATAACTATTCACTCCAGTAACCAAAATTACAGAAATCTCCGTGGGAGAAAGACACAAGTGTAGGAAAATATTCTGAATTTGTTGATTACGAACTGAACTTACAAAATGAGAAGCGACATACAGACGATAGAGTGGACAGATCCGAAGGAAAGATACCAGTGTACGAGTAAACACAATAGCAACAAGTGCATAGTTTAAAAAAGCCAGAAAGTCAGCGACAGCGCCTCTGGTGCTAATACTGTTGCAGGAGGGAAAAAAAGACGATGGGGCTATCTCAGTCGTCAACAACAAACAAGCGACGGTGAAAAAAGATAAAATCGCCTGGGCAAGTGACACAGATGATCTGTTGCCGACTGCCACTAATAGAATGTAGTCAGTAGACGTCAGTGTGGAAGCAGCAGCGGCAGTTCATTCAGAATAGATTCGAGCTGTCGATCCTTGCGGAGAATACCAGCTCAGTGTCAACTCCCTGACGATCACCGTGAAGCGCCCGGTACAGATCGATAAATGGTATTTGGCATGGTTACAGACAACGGCTAACGCATTCACTCTTTGGAACCGTGGATCCGAGATAGTGTAACAACACTAAAGATAAATAAAATATTGTCTCCGGTGAAAGTAAGTGCGTTAAACGAATTACTGTACGAACTGCCCACACACATTGCAACATAACAAGAAATAACCACAATAATTATTACATTCTGGAATATCAAGAGGTTGTAAATGATACCGGAAAACTGTTGGAAACAGTTTGTTGCTACGTAAAGCATACCCATAAAAACTTGAAATATTTCGTCAGGCAACGAGATTAGTAGTAAGGTTTCAAATTTTCGTTTCATTAATATTTACGCTCCGTATTGGAAGAATCCTAAAAATGAAAGACTTATGTTTTTCAGACAAATTTTACACCTCTCGTGGTGACATCGAAGAACTGATAACAGGTGTTGATTGGAACTGTGTAATTTGTAGCCAGGACCAGTTACTCAATTTAAAGTTTTCGTGAGAGCTCTGTGATTTAGCGAAGAATCCGCACTGGAGGGATTTTTTCGAAAATGATAAAACTTCTCAAGCAACATTGAAGTTTACCTTTTTTGGCAACGCATCAGCAAGTAGTCTGGAAAGAATATATGCATTACACAATTTAGAAAGACGTGTAATTTCTACAGAAATAATCCCGGCCTATGTCACAAATGACACTGCAGTGAAATGTTGTATTAAGCATTCCAAATAGAAAATGTACTGGTGGCGTGGTCATTAGAAGTTGAATAAAAACACACGACGACAAGTAGTTAGTGGCAAGCATTCATATTAACTGTGGAGAGCATGTTCCAAATATAAATCTGATATTGACCGGTGGACATGGTATGCCAAAAATAAGTTAAATGTGCATTGCTGGAGTATGGCAAGGGCTAAATTAGCAAACCATACTAAAAAATCTTAATATACGTGCCTCGGCGAGCTTTAAATCAAGCTAAGATTTCTACTGAGCACTAAATGGAAATGAAAAAGATCAAAGCGAAACTACAATGTCAGTAATGAAAGCTGTTCGAAGGCAAAAAAATACTATGTGAATCGAGAAAGACACCTGAAGATATTGTCTTGTTATACCACTTGCTGAGACTCGCAAGGAACGAGAGAGAGAAATTTATCGACTTACTGAGATGAGGAATTAGTGTGTTCTTGCGGCAGTGTAAGGACGTACTCAATGAACTGCATCAATTTTTTCTGAACTCTAAGGTGAAAGTACTTACGATGAGCGATCAGAGTAAGTGCTTGGTGGGATAAGTAAGAGCGTATCAGCAGAAAACACAGCTCTCGTGACAAACTTCGAAAGTGAATAAATGATGAAAATAATTGTTGGCATTGAAGAAAACACGTGACCGTTAAGGTTTACCTGTAGAATTTTATTGAACGTTCTGGTACATAATCAGTTAAAAATTAATATTGTTAGTTAAGTACTAACTGGAGAGACAATTCATAAATAATTCAAAGAAAATTCAGCAATTCCTGTTAAAATGGAACTCAAGATATTAATGAAATGTGCCCATTATGTGAGACTGAAAGCTGGTAACCCGTGAGATCAAATAGCGCGTCACAACAGCACTACAGCACATACGAAGTGGAGATAAAATCTGCCCAGCAGGACAGGTATCATTACAACCGTTAGCGAGTATAGATAAGTTATCATAATATTTTCTACAATCAACTTGCAAGGAGGTCCCGTATTTATAAATTTCACCAAAGCATTCAGTAACAAATATTTGTTAAAGATAACGCACAGTACGGGCTTTCTTCAGATTCCTGCAAGCTATTGTACACAAGGTGAGAGGAATGGCAACGAAAATATTTATTCATGACTAGTGTACTGAACAAATTAAAATAATAGGTGTTGCTTTCCGTGATTGTGTTAGCTACTTCGCTAAAATAAATGTCGTGTGGCGAGTGCCTCCCATCGGGTAGACCGTTCGCCTGGTACAAGTCTTTCGATTTGACGCCACTTCGGCGACTTGGGCGTCGATGGGGATGAAATAATGACGATTAGGACAACACAACACCCATCTCCGACCCAGCCGGGAATCTAATACTGGCCCTTAGGACTGACATTGTCTCGCTGACCACTCAGCTACCGTGGGCGGACAGCTACTTCGCTAAAGTTCCGTGACTCGGAAGAAATAACGAAATGGGTACTACAAATGTACGAAAAGCCTCTCTAGTTGCTTCTAAGCCCACGATCGTTTTCGGGTTTTACGTCAGAGTATTTTCTAGTGAATCTGAAAATGGTGCTGTAGAGAAGCAACATCAGAATCGGACCAGCACAGATTTCAGATTCACTTTAACCCCCCCCCCCCCCCCTTGCGTGTCCGTGGGTTAAAATATGCCCGAAGTATTCCTGCATGTCGTAAGAGGCGACCAAAGGGACTCTCATACCTTTCGGCCTTTGTGATGGTCCCCAGTAGGGTTTGGCCACAATTTTTCAAAATTTCCCCGAAGAGCGAGCCAATTCGTGTTGGGCGCCTTACATGGTGCATCGTGTCCATCATGCTCGGAGATCTATCGCATCCTTCGTCGACGTGGATCTGCACTTCCGCTCGTTATCCAACTGTTAGTCGAGGTCACGCTCCTGGGTGCGTATTTTTCCATCAACTGTGCAGTATCGATTTCGACGCTGACAATAATGGACTTACTTGCTTGGCTGCACCTGATATCCAGCATGGTAGCTAGTCCGTTGTGGTGAGGCCGCCATGTACCCTGTTGGTTGTAGCCCCCTGACCACACATGGATCGCTCTGCGGATGCCCGCGCCGTTAACTCCGCACGTACACCGCCGAGGAGTAGATGGCCGTCACCCTGGGGCATCGGGACTTCCGGCAATGGTCATCGAGCCAGGTGGCCTTTGTTGCGGCTGGGTGGCACGCATGGGGAGGTCATTTGGATGAGATAACAAGAGACATGTGGTATATTTCAAATTTATTTCGGTTTCTCTTCGCCTGACTCAATATATTGCCTCGTCCTGCTTATAACTCACGAAAAGACCGTGAAGGTAACACGGTGGGAATATTTCTTCTAGCGAATAATTCACGAAAGTGAAAAGGGAAACGGCAATGGCACGCGAGGTATCCTCCGCTACAGACGAGAAAGGGAGTTAAAATTGCATTGTCTGGTTCTAAGCGATGTTTAAAATATCAAGGCTCTTGTTCATCAGGAAGTTAGTTTCAAATCAGTGGCAAAATTTGCAAGAATGCGACATCAAAGAAAGCGACGTGGTAAAAATGTGTAAGTCATGAACAAGAAGCAGAAGCGTAACTTTAGTGTGTAATAATACAGGGTGCTTCAGAAAGATTCGTGAACTGAAATGGGAATCGCAGGCAAGATAACGTACTTTTCGAGAGGCACTGCTGAGAAAATTTTGGGACACCAGAGTTTGAGGCTGACAGAAGAACGATTCTTCTGTCGCCAACCTACATTTCGCATAGGGATCACGAAGATGAGACATTAAGCCTCGTACGGAAGCTCTGTTTGCGAGTGGAACAGGAAATAACTAGTAGTGGTACAGCGTACCCACTGCCAGGCACCGTACAGTGGCTTGCATATTGCGTATACGAATGTAGATGAAAGGTTCATCCGACATCACAAGGCTAAGTCTTCTATATAAATAAAGATAGAAACTTGGGGTAGCTTTTAACTTATGCATAGAAACTACTTCACCTTGGCGCCGGTCGTAAGTCGCCGGTTCATGTGTTGCCGCTAGTGGTCTCCCAGGCGCAGCTAGTTAGCTCAGTGGCTCGTTCATTACCCATTGTGCGTCGAGCTGAAATTCCGTTAGCACAGCTACAACAGGCGTTCTACTTCCTCCGTTTCAACAGGCGCAATTTCGTGATAACTGTGTGGCGTAGTTTTCCTCGGAATTAACACACTGCGCCTGCTACAGCGTAAGTAGCGGATCTCATTTCGCACCATCGGTGTAAAGGGTTGCTTGGTAACATGGCAAGTGATTTGTGAAATACTTAATCTGTGTGCCCCGTTTTCGCAGTTCCCAACAAACTGATGAAACGCTTGGGCGAATAGAAATGGCAGTAAGTGCATTTGATCGCAAAAGTTTGCGATCATTTTTACAATGTGGGTGTTCATTTTTGGCTGGTAGAGAACACATTAAACATTTTTGAAAAGTATTTGAAAACGTAGATCCCAAACGTAATTTTAAAAAGGACCGCAAGTTGTATGTGCATTGCATTATTGGCTTGTAACCCCATCTGGAATGTTCGGCCGCATGGTAAAGCTCGCACAAGATAGGGTGGCTGATGCGCAGTTTTCGTCCAAAGCGCTGAGTGAGTTCATTTGTTTGTTCGGAAGGGGAGGTGGATAAGTGTTCTCCATCTTTCGATCAGTCAGCTATGACAGAATCGGGGCGCGTACTCTGCAGTCGATCTCAAACTATTTTGCAGAAACTATTCGGTAAACGTCTCATTTTTGCTTTACTTACAGGTTCATATCGTAGGTTCATGATGTACCCGTCATTTAGCTAATGGTAATAGCTACTGTAATATTCACGTGAAAGTAGGAAACTGCGTGAGATAAGGAAAATTGTGCAATGAAAAATAGAGGTCGCTATGATTTTGCGTTCGGTGCATATTACATGATATGCTGTTGCATGTGAAATTCAGCTAACAATATTTCTTTAGACTTGGGAAGAGGTACGGCACCAATCTCCAGAAAACTGATCTGATGTACCACACTCGTTTTGCGATCGCAAAGCGCCAGCGATAAAGCCAGAGTGAAATATCTCCAACATTCCTCATGTTTCATAAACAATTCCAGATATAGAAATGAGATTTCGGCAAATGGTAGCACACAGAGGAGAACATTCTACCGTATCGTTATTATCTGCTCTGTTATTCCAATAACTACAGATTTTTTTCGGTAAATTTAATTTTTAAGGGCCATCGATAGCTGGTGAAACGAGAAATGCTACAGGTTTTGGAACAACATATGTGAAGACATTAGTTTTTTTTACTGAGGACGTGCTTTTTCATAAGCTGCTGATTTTACTTTTCCTCAGTTCCTCACTTGATGAGCTACTCTTCCAGAATTCTCTCGCAGTTGTCTTCACAACATGTCAATGAGGTGAGACGATGTAAACTCCGCTGTGTTCTGGCAAAAGAAGGAAGTTTTGACATGGCAACTACATAAATGTGTAAGTTTTACTCAAAATTTGACACTCTTGATGGTTCTTTGAAATTTACAAATTAACAAGTCAGGCGGGAATAAATGGCTGCATGTTCGGCGGGAGGTTTTTGATGCTAACGACAGCACAGGTGACAGATCTTTTTGAATGGTCACTATGCAAGCGTGGACGTGGAAGAGCCCCACTTAATATTTACAAAAACTGTGAGCGTAAGCTTCACTTTACGAACGGTACTTTCCCGATAGCGCTTTGAGCGACCCCCCAACACTTTTCCCCACGCTTCCCCAGCCGGCTGTGCATCTAGCGACCAAGGCATTCTGCGCGCACGGAACAAGTTGTCTTATTTGCCGCGCCTTGGGCGGCACACGCTCGCGCGCACGCACGCGCACACGGTCACGAGCGAAAGAAAATCTCTAGTCCTTCCGAAAATAGACTCCATAAATCCTTGATAGTAAGCAACGCTGACCACAAGACCACGAGCTGCTGTCTGTGTGCAAAAGATACTCTTGTAAAAGCGGATAATTCTTTCAGAAAAACCCCCTGCGGGTTCCGAGGGTTGGAATACGCCCGAGGTATTCCTGCCTGTCGCAAGAAGCGACTAAGAGGAGTCTCTAACGTTTCGGCCTATGTGATGGTCCCCTGTAGGGTTTGACCTCCATTTTTCAAAATTTTCCCAAAGAACGAGCCAATTGGGGAAGGGCGCCTTACATGTCGCACAGTGTCAATGTGCTGAGACCTCTCGCATCCTTCTTCGAGCTTATAAAACGACGCTAACAGGAGTGTTGGGAGAGGTACGTGTCGACCATTGGGTACCATACGTCACCTTACCAAGTCTGGACGAAGATCAGACTTTTTTTGGGTACCAGACCCCAACAGGTGTCCCTGGCATTAACATCAATGGCGTGCTATCTACCGACGCAAACGCGATTGCCGAGAACTTTGCTGAGCGCTATGCTCGAGCCTTTGCATCGGAGAAGTACCCACTAGGCTTTCGCACCCTCAAACGGCGGATGAAAACTTCCCTCGTGCACTAAACGCCACAGTGAACCTTATAACGCCCCATTTGCAGTGTGGGAGCTCCTCAGTGCCTCTGCACATTGCCGTGAGACAGGTCAGATAATTAAACATATCTCATCTGACAGGTGACATCTCCTCGTCATCTTCAACCGGATCTGGTGTGATAGCGTCTTTCCATCGCAATGGCGGAAGAGCACAATCATTCTAGTGTTCAAACCTGGTCAAAACCTGCTTGGTGTTGATAGCTACTGGCCAATCAGTTCCAACTTTCTTTGTATACTGCTGGAACGTACGGTGTGTTGGCGGTTGGGTTGGGTCGGGTCCTGGAGTCATGTGGCCTATTGGCTCCATGTCAGGGCGGCTTCCGCCAGGGTCGCTCTAACACTGGTATTCTCGTGTCCCTTGCGTCTGTCATCCGAACAGCCTTTTCTGGACGCCAACTTCTGGTTGCCGTATTTTTTTGACTTACGTAAAGCATACGACACAACCTGGTGACACCACATCCTTGCCACATTGTATGAGTGGGGTCTTCGGGGCCCACTCCAGATTTTTATCCAGAACTTCCTGTCGCTCCATACTTTACGTGTCCAATTCGGTGCCTCTCATAGATCCACCTGTATTCAGTAGACTGGCGTTCTGCATGGCTCTGTATTGAGTGTCACTATCTTTTTAGTGGCTATTAATGGTCTGGCAGCAGCTGTAGGGTCGTCAGTCTCACCAACACTGTATGCGGATGACTTCTGCATTTCGTAGTGCTCCTCTAGTACTGATGTTGTTGAGCGGCGCCTACAGGGAACCATTCACAAGGCGCAGTCATGGGCTCTAGTCCACGGCTTTGTTTTCAGCAGTGAAGTCGAGTGTCATGCATTTCTGTCGGCATCGCACCGTTCATCCAGAACTTTACCTTAATGACGATCCACTCACTGTAATGGAGACAAATGGATTCTTGGGACTGGTTTCGACGCCAGGTTGACTTGGCTTCCTCACCTTCGTCAGCTTACGCAGAAGTGCTTGCAGCCCCACAATGCCTTCCGCTGCCTGAGCAACACCAACTGGGGTGCAAATTGCTCCACGCTGCTGCAGCTCTACAGAGCCCTTGTCCAATCCCGCCTTGACTATGGGAATCTGGTTTACGGTTCGGCGGCGTCCACAGTGTTGTTTCCTCGACCCAGTGCACCACTGTGACATTCGCCTAGTGACGGGAGGCTTTAGAAAGAGTCTGGTGACCAATGTCCTGGTGGAGGCTGGAGTCCCTCCATTGAAGTTTAGTTGTGCCCAATTGCTCGCCTGTTGCACATGTTCGTAGTTCTCGTGCGCATCCGAATTACCGTCTCCTTTTCCCACCCACGGCGGTTCATCTCCCGCATTGGCGGCCCAGCTCAGGGCTTAAGACTGCGGTTTGCGTCCGGTCCCTTTTGTCGGAACTGGATGGAGTCCTTGCTGTTACCACCTCTCCTGGAGGTCCATTCAGGTACACCTCCGTGGTGTACACCTAGGTTGCAGATTCTTATGAACATGTGGCATGGCCCTAAGGACTGTTAACCCTGCGGCTCTCTATCACTTCCTCTCGATTATCTACATGTACTAGGGCCATGAAGTGGTTGACACAGACTGCTCGTATGGTTTGCGTATGTTCATGGCGGACACATTGAACAGCACTCCCTGCCATATGGCTGTAGTGTTGTCGCTGTAGAGCTGGCGACCATATCTCGTGCTCTTGAGTACATCCGATCATGCCCTGGGGGAGTCATTTCTCCTGTGTACTCCTTGAGAAGCCTAACAAGCTATCGACCAGTGCTACCCTCGCCATCCTTTGGTAGCGTCCATTCAGGAGTCTATCTATGCCCAGGAACGGTCCCGTCGTTCAGTGGTGTTTGTCTGGACCCCAGGCCGTCGGAATCCTAGGCAACGAACTTGCCGACAGGCTGGTCAACCAGGCTACGAGGAAACCACTTCTGGAGATGGGCGTCTCCGAAACTGACCTGCGTTCTGTCTTACGCCGCAGGGTTTTTCGGCTTTGAGAGACGGAATGGCATAACAGTAAGCACAACAAACTGCATGTCATTAGGGAGGCTACGAATGTGTGGAAGTCTTCCGTGCGGTCTTCTCGCAGGGAATCAGTTGTCCTCCGCCTGCTCCGCATTAGCCATACGTGACTATCGCATGGTTACCTCCTCCGTCGCGAGGACCCACCTCGGTGTCGCTGTGGCCCACAAGTGACGGTCGTCCACCCCTTGCTGGACTGCCCAATTTAGCCGTTCTGCGGGGGGATTTTAACTTCCCCAGCACCCTACCTTTGGTGTTAGGCGACAATGTCTCAACAGCAGCTTTAGTTTGACGTTTTATTTTATTTGATCTAACTTTTAGCGCATGTCCTTATCCCTCTGTCTCCTATACCCTAGTGCTTTTAGGGTGGAGCTTTTAATGTTGCAGAGTGGTTGGTTTCTCCTTTTTATTCTCATGGTCAGCCAACTATGGTAATGTGCTCCCCTGTTTTGATCTCTTCTACGAGTTTCTTGTGTGTCTGTGGTTTTCTTGTCCAATTTTTTTCCATTTTTAGTGTTTGTTGCCCTTCTGTCATTCTCTGGTTTCCTCCTTTCTTCCAGCTGTGTTTTGTATGTCTCAAGTATTTAACTCCCATCCTTGTGGAATTATTTTCATCGGAACGGTGGAGCAATGACCTAACAGATTAGAGCCCCCCCCCCTCTTTAAAAAAAAAAAAAAAAAAAAAAAAAAAAAAAAAAAACTACCTACCTTTCAGAAATCAAAGGATGTTGATAATATGCAAAGGGTAAAATTTACCCCAAGTTCCTGTCATCATTCACGTAGAAGATGGTCCTCTGAAACCAGGTGAGTCCTCTGGAAACACCCGGTACTATGTTCAAGTACTTACTTTTGATTCATTAAGTGTACCACGTTAATTGGCCACGAGGAAGTGACAGCATTATGGAATAAGTCACATTGCAAGTTTTTGGTGGTCATGTCTTTTCCCCATTTTTTTCACTCAAGTACTTCCAAGCATTTGAGCATCACGTGCCCAAAATATACAAGAGAATGTCTTCGTCCGAGCAGACACATTTCGTTTCCTCCTACTTGAAAAGTCCTCTGGGGTGTGTGAAGGCAGATGCACCGGCTGCGTCCTTGAGACGTAGAGTACTAATGTGTTCTGCGTAAAAGCAATTATAATGACTGGGACTCGGTAAAGAACGAGCGGTCGCTTTTAGAGTAGGTCATTAGCCGCACAAACCCGCAGTCCAATGGGAGTGTCGGCACGCATTCATAAAACGTTCCCTCCCGAGCGCGGTGCGCTTTGTCTGACCAGCGGCTGCTGAGTGCTGAAGCTGCCAGTCGTTATTAATACGAGCGCTCCTCGCCATTGTTTCACCAGATACAAAGTAAAACAAACTGCATCCACGTACAGCGGAAGGCTTCTAATGTTCCGTTCAGATACATTCTTGGAATTACATAGAGTTGGCAACTAAACTTTTAAGGTGTTCATTCGTTACAGTAAAAAGCAACATTGCGACAAGTAACTGTAGGGGAGATCCACCTAAAAATTAAACGTTTTCTTTTCCGATTTAAACCGAATTTTAAAATCTTTTATGTAAAGATACAATAATACTTAAGCCCTCAAGTCCACACCTTCATTGGTTCTTTTAAATTTCTAACATGGTTTTAATGGTATATTTGAAAACCAACTTTTGGTACTGACACCTCGGTTTTTATATAATAGATTTTTTAGGTAAATTAACAAGGCACGGTTACAGTTTCACGCATTCGTCTTATGAGAAACGTTATTAATGTACTCAATGTTTTTTCAAGTTTCAAACACAAAATTTAACTGTTGATACAGAAGTATAATAATAAAAACACACAAACTACATTTTCGATAATACAACTGCATACAATTACGCAAATACGTCCCCACAACTTCCTGCAAAAATTTCAATGCACTTGGTTAATATTCAGGATAAAAACAAAAGGTTGGCATTGAACTTAGGACAACATACATACGGGAACTGTATTTCAAAATTTTATTAAAAATTAAAATTCGTCAGCACCATATGTTTTCTCTTCCTGCTCATGTAAGGTTTCTTGTTGCAATTTAAAGACCAAGGTAGCTTTTTTCTAGAATTTTTCCTTCTCCAAACGGCATGTTGTGGATTGGTTGATCCGCCGTTTACCTCTAGATAAGCGGCTCTTCTTCTGGGAGTGTCATTAAGCACTGCTGGATCTTCCGCTTTATTCGGTCTTCAGACGTCCCATATTTAACAAAGAAACAGCTTCTAAAAGACCCAAAAGAATCTTTCTTCTTTTCTTTGGGACGCTTGGACCAAATGACACTATACAAATTTTCATTTGCATTTTGTGTTCTTCCATCAGTGCATCTTACAGTAGTGCATCCGTCAAATATTTTTTAGGTATAATTGTAATTCGAAGTAGGGTCATTTTGGGATCGAGCAATAAACATTCCAAAAAGATGAAAAAAACATTTCAGTTACTTAAAAAAACTGAAGTTTCAATGAGTCTCCACTTCAGTCAATCCCGAGTTGCGGTTATGAAACAGTGGTTGTGCAGTTTGGTGATAACGTACTGAGCGGTTGTGCTGGAGGAACGAAGGCACTAGGCGCTAACGGGTCGGGCTCAAAACTGCATTTTCCACAGTGTGCTATCATTGATTGACCCTTGATTTTATTCCTCCCCTGCGCACACTCATCTCCGAAAATGCCAGGGCGTATTCGAATTAGCACTTGAAATCTACGGGTTTTTCTTTCTCTTACGTGTCTTCAGACTGGGTTTTTGCTATGCAGTCTTTCATATCTTGTACTAATCTCTTCGTTTCTACGTGAACACAGCATCTAACACGCTATAAAATGTTTTCAAAGTAAAATTGAGCTGTAATTGTAATATTGTATCCTAAAAAAATACTACAGTTACTGAATAAACAAGAGCTATGAATAAACTCGTGTTCTACAATACGTTGAAAGTAAAATACATCTGTGTGCTGTAGTAGACAATCTTCCTTCTTCTGGTACGGCCCCTCTATATACATCTTCACTCACCTATTCCTTGTAATAAATTTAGTACACTTAATTGTCAGCATTCATTGGGATCATAATTAAAATGGTTCTAACTTTTCTTCTGCAGATTTTCCATAATCCAAGTTTCACTTCGATACACTGTTGCGCTCCAGAGAAATTTCGCCTATATCTCAGTGCGTGATAAAAGCAGAGCTCTTCTACTGAATTTAATTTTATCCACATTCTTCAGCTTCAAACGTGACAGTATTTAATACGCTGGAAGTATGAATTACAAAACGCCTTCAGTAACAACGTTTCGTCTTTTATGTACACGATGCATTTAGGACCCTGTGGGTCCATCATCAGGGGTAATTGGTCACAATACAAGATTCATTTTTTATCTTCACGAGGTGAAATGCAGGAATGACAGGAATATGCATTTCACTTCATTCAAGAGAAAAAATAAATCACGTATTAAGATAAATTACAGCTCATCTTGTATTTAATAAAACAGGAAAGGTTGAGACTGAAAGTCTTCATTGAAGGGAGGACTGGATGCATCGGCCATCCAGTGTAACGTTAAATTGTCTAGATAAAATTATTTAACTTGTTCCACTAGACTCTTCTACTCTTTATCGATAATAAGTGCTAAGTATGATGTCCTTTCCATGGCTCGATGGCTGAAAGCAGCGGCTCTGTGATGTGCCTTCATTCGTTACGAGGAGTAGCACGAAGTAGGCGCCTGATGTCGTAGACCACTTCTATGAAGTTTACTTACTATACTGCGCGAAAGTAAAGTTTATGGGAAGGACCCATACTGGCTACACAATAGATACCAACCGAGGAATAAAATAGTAAAATAAAGGAAAACAAGCTGGTTGTGCTTGGAGAAGGAATAATCTTGGACCACGGGAATTCGCGTTAATCATTCATTAATTCCCCAATCACATTTCAACTTCGAGGTTTGAATGGGCTCTCAACACTGAGGTACAAAACGATTGTCTCCTTCAGAGATCGCTTTCAAACAAACAGTTTGGCAAGAACAAGTCTGGGAATATTGTAACCATTACTCAGCGAAATCGGAAAACAATGTCATTGAATTTCGCGATCGTCTGTAGACCAATAAACATGATATCGAACTAGCCAGTATTATGTTGTTCAAAGACGAAAGATTCGTAAACGAAAATTGTTTTCACAGTGGATCTATGGAATACAAAATTAAGTACACAATATAACATGTACGAAAATCGAGTGAACTAAAAGTAACTCGCATGTGTAGAGGGGAAGCAAAATACAGAGGTGATGGAACAAAATGTTTGTGCCAGACTATAGATCTAAAGGTCTCGTGTTCTATCCACTATGAATCCTAGGATTTGTAAGAGACTAATAACTTCTTTCAGTTTCGACTACAGACTTTGACGTTTCTAGTTCCAACCTGTCATGTTTCCAGCATTTTTCTGGTACGTGATTTTAAAAATTTTGTGTTTCTTTGACAGGTGGTAAGTTGTGCAGTTGATGGGATGATAAATAACTGCACGTCACATTTAATAATATTGTACGAAAATAAAATACAGAAACAGCAACTAGTCTTATTTATTACAGTAATATGTTTTATTCTACCCTAAGTTGGCGTTCCGGGCATTGCAGGCTACCAGATGATAAATATTTACAGACATGATATTTTGAGAAGCCTGCGCACACTGACCCAGGGAGTGGTGGCGTACGTGTATCTTCAAGGAATGCTGTTAAATTCGTCCCTTTTATAAACAATGTGAAGTTAGTGAGAAATCTTACTTCGCCAAACGTGAAGCACACAAGAAATCTCAACTTGTTGCTGTGTCTAACCGAATAATCCTAAACCTGGAACACCAAGAAATACAAATCTTCCTGAAACGGACTTCAGTATAAAGATTGAATAGTCCAATACACATGTTATTTTGTTGACTAAAATTTACATGATCTGAATTCCGTGTATGGAACTGTCACTTGCTGCATCAGCCTGTAAAAGTCGTAGCATTGAATCGAAAGAGAGGCACGGTATGTAACCGCAGAAACCTCGTTAGATGGTCTGTGTAAGAGCCAAAACCATTATCAATTGTGATTGATACACTGACGAATAGTTTTTTTCGACAGGGAATGTAGACAACTAAGAATTCTGCGCTGGACCGGGACTCAAACCCCCTGGAACCTTGGATTTAATGGGCAATCCACTTACCGTCTGAGTGCTCTTCCCAACATCTTTAATTCTGCTAGTACCTCACTCCCAAACTGAAGTTAAAGAAACTAATTTGCGTGCAGAACTCCGTTCTAAGAAACTTTAAATAGGTCTACAAGAAGGGGGCGCGTATCCTCCTGCTGAAACGTGCTAGCCAAATGGTTTTCATCAGTAATAATTAAGTCAAACATGCATAGCCAAACTAGGTTTTGTTCAGTGGTGACTTACTGTGGGCAAAACCAACTAGACCAAAAAATGATACCAGTGTTAAACGAAATTTCTTCTACCTCTAAAGAAATTACCCGAAGCGTTCACATGGGGTGTATCCGAGAATACTACGAAAATCCATTAATACTATATGGCAGGCGCAGAATAAAAGAACATATCACTAACTGTGTTAATCAAGTTAAATGTGCGATGCCATTATCGCTCGTAAGTTTATTGTTCCCAGAATTTTAGAAACGTTAGCAGTGAAATATAAACTCTCGCCAAACAACAATCTGATTGTGATGGGTGCCCCATGGTTGACCGAGCTATTCACGGTCATGAAGACAAAGGACTGTTGGAGGTCGTAATATGGCAATTGAAGAGCTGTGGAGCCCGCAGACGCACTAAAGCAAACATAAATTAGCGGTCTGCTTGATCATTGCCAGTTAACCCGTTGATTACACCTTTTCAGCATTCGCGAGCCACTGAACGGAGGCAACAGGCATACAATAGCCACGCGAACACAAAAAATCGTGCTCGCTCTCTCTCTCTCTCTCTCTCTCTCTCTCTCTCTCTCTCTCTCTCTCTCTCTCTCTCTCTCTCTCTCTCTCTCTCTCTGTGTGTGTGTGTGTGTGTGTGTGTGTGTGTGTGTGTGTGTGTGTGTGTGTGTGTGTTTTCTGATATATGCAGAATTACTACGTGTGCGTTTATTAGACTTCATGTAATCTACATACAGCAGCTTTGAATTCCGCCAGAGATTATAGTTATTGTTTTACCACGCCGTTGTTTCGTTTCAAGGACGGATACAGAGCTCTTCTAATTTTCAAAAATTTGGGAAGTTTCCTACTGAAACAATACCACTTGTTTGTGGCTGCGTCTGCTTTCCTACTGCAGGTTTTTCTGAATAGCTACCAGATAGCATTGGAACTTTAGTGCGACGCGTATTCATACTTACATTACCAGCTGTATCCGCAGCCGCGGTTGCTAAGAACGCGCTTGTGCTGCTGCGCTCGACTCTGTTAGCTGTTTCATGTCCTGGCCGCGTAAGAAATTTTAATTGCTAGTATTTGGCCCCCAAGTAGGGGACTGGTGGTGGTAGGCAGTTACCGGCAACCTGACTTCGCGGCAGTCATGTGTTTAATTCAGACTCCTTCCCAACGTGTCCTGAAATGCGTCGAATGGATTTGTTGAGTCGGCGGTCCCCATGTGGCTAGTCTTGAGGAATGGACTTTGTGCCAGCATCCAGTTTGACCTTACTCCTTCTTTCACGATTATACAACACAGCTGTAGAATATATGTTCACATCCATTAGTCATCTACGCTCAGAAATACTTCAGGCACAAATCTTAACTTCGTGAAAGAAGGAACTTCACATTTAAGCGACTAAACTTAATCTTAGACGTCTGCCAGGCAACAAATCCATACGGGTTCACACTAAGTTTTCTTTTATTATCTAGCAGTTGCTTAGAATATAAGGTTTGGTGGTATACAGCTGTATGTGGGTGTATTTATTTCGTGTGATTTTTTACTAGCTGTTTTAGCGAACTACCGGGCAGTGGTGTTACGAAGCTCACATCTGCAACCAGATAAATTACATTTGTCCCGTTAGTGCTGTATATTAAACTACATTTTAAGTCCCGAATGTAACTCAGTAAGCATCTGTAAGAAATCAATGCCTTCTGCAGTTAATGAAGCTACTTACTATAATGGCCAGACAGTGTAGCTCGTATCATTTTCTTGTATGCTGCTTCTTCCAATTTTTGCCGTTCGTTCAAAATGTTATTGTCCATCCCCTTGTGCACAAAAAATTTGTAGGGTTGTGCGCTTGTTGAAATGCTACATATGTCTGAAATTATATAGTAAATAGCTTATATTTATTACCTGGAAGTTTGGAAAGTATCCACATTTTGCCATATCCATGAATTTAGGACACCGTTTAGTCCAAATATTATGTAGTTAAAAGTTCAAAGGAGCATTTTTAAGATGATTACTACATACTTAAGTGATAAGCAAAGCGATCACGTTTTTTTATTACTCAGTGAGACCTTTCAGGATAGTTCCATTTCCTCTGACGCTAGCAATACGGTAGACAAAATGCATTCACGCTCTTGATGCTGTAACAGAGGTTCACCGCAGATCGTCTCCTACATTACCGGCCAAGTACCAGGAATCATTCCCGAAATAAGCGTTGCTACGCAGTAATATATGAGAAAGTTGTACAACAGGCGTAGAATGTTTGTGTGTAGATTGCAGTCTCTCTCTCTCTTTTTTTCTTTCTTTCTTTCTTTCCTTCCTTCCCTTTCTCGTGTGTGTGTGTGTGTGTGTGTGTGTGTGTGTGTGTGTGTGTGTGTGTGTGTCGCTACATTAGTACCTTGATTCTCTAGATTACGGTATTTTCTAATAGTGACGACAAAAATCGATAGTTCTCACGCAGAATAGTGTAAGGAGCTGAAAATTCGGCCTATGACTGGAATTTCCTACTGAGTGCGTTGAGCCGCCTGTCGGAAAGGGTGCTCTTCATCGCGCGCATCGACACCTTTCCTTACGAATATGATAGATGTAAAATATGGCTATTACTAGTGTGTAGGTGAGTGTGACGGATGTGTGTACAGTGTAATGTGGCGGTGGTGGACAAAGTGAAACCTAGTGACGGCACATAACCTGCTGTACTCGAATGGCACCAAGGAGGCCCGCCTAGCTTAACGTCACCATCAGACAGACGGATCATCAACAATGTTGCATGGTCCCACATAATGACCCAGCGCCGAGTGTTAGGAATTTAATCAAGAATACTGACGCCATCATGGGTGATGACGAAGGATACGCAACCACCTTTCCTCATCTACCAGTCAAAGAATAGAAGTGAACATTTTACACCATCAGGATTCGAACCGACTTATCTCAGAGTCGAGCGCTACGGTGCAGGCGCGCGTTAACCACCTCCCCTACGGAAGTGGGTGGGCTATGGTAGTGGTAAAGCCACTGTACTACAGACATTGTATTAGATGTTCCGAAGGACCGGAATTCAAAGACGCGGCTGGCCATACAGATTACTTTCATTGTCAATCCTTTTGTGGTACGAAGTAACGTGTGCCCGTTGCCCGTATTGTTGGGATTGCTTAGGAAGGACACACTTGCTATCGTCTCTCTCTTCTCTCTCTCTCTCTCTCTCTCTCTCTCTCTCTCTCTCTCTCTCTCTCTCTCTCTCTCTCTCTCGTTTCATTCTACGTATTTCTGTTATTCCTTTCTGCCTATACATTTCTTGCAATAGGACAAATATTATCCTCGCCATTTCCGCACGCAAATGGCACTCCGTGTCTGTTAAAAGTATCGCCAATGGAACTGGTGTTGCTTAGCGTGTTCTACTGTCGGTTTTACTATAGATTATTGCCTTATAAACTATTTCACCTCGAGTAAATTCTTGGTGTGTTAGTAATCCTTTGTTTTATTCCACCTTGAAATTGCATTGTTGAGCTAGAGGAGGAGTGTTCACAATTCACTGTACCATCCAGTCTCAAATTCTCAAGCTGCAGTGATGCTCTGTGCCTTCTCACCATGGATTTGGCGGTAGACTTAGAATACCTTTTGAATTACCTCCCCCTTACTTAGTGCATCGTCTGAGCCACGTCATCTGCATATGCTGGCCCCATAATCAATAATCATATAAATTTTAAAAGACATCACATTCATCATTCACTGTAGAAATTGTCACAATTGTAATCCCGGCCTGAAGGCCCTTATCAAATGATGTACTGCAAAGGACAGTGGTTGAGCACATGTCAGGCTTCCGAAGTCCTCCGACATGTACACATTTAACGTCGTATCTTTGCCTTTTCACAATGTTAAGATCGGTAACAGAAATACCAACAAACCACTGCTCCTGTACACTGTTTACATGTGAAATGAGACACTGGCCGCGAACATATGACATATCCTGAAGTCCAGTCTTTCGCTGTAGACCACTTGATAACACTCATAAGACGGAAACTTAAATAGTGAAACTGAAATAGCGAAACTAAATAATTCCTATATGCAGTGCTTAATGTTATGTCTTTTAAGTTGGACAGGACTGTGAATTCATTGTGAGAAATTGAATAAAATTGTTTGCCTATCAACGTTAGCACTCTTCTGGTATTCTATTGCTTCCAGGATGACGTTCTAAGGCACTGCATGAACAGCATCGTCAAAATAGCGCCGCTTTCCCGCAAACTAGTGCGTGTGTCGAAATCATTAGGCGTTTCAATGTGGAATATCAAGCAGAAGGTGAAATAAGACATACTGGCTCCTACGGAAAGAAATCGTGAATGTGCCTAAATGTATCATCGTATATTCGTCGCATTTTACTGTTATTCTCATATGAAGCGACGCGTTACTACGTATTAAAAGCGGTCCCTTAATCAGATACTACGTTGTATTATGGAGGGTTGTACCCTCAGAAAACAATGGCCGACGTCTCCACCAGCAAATAATCAGGCACTCAACTCATTTGGCGTAGCTTTCAACACGCAAAGACTAACCAGAGGGCGTTCGCCGCATGCAGTGAAGATTACGAAAGTTTCGAAAGTAGGTTCAACAATTTCATTGAGTGTAAATAAAGAAACGGCGATGCGGAAAGTAAGGTACCTTCTGTTATTAAACAGGTATGTCAAATATAACCTACTTCTGTTTCCAGTTAAATTAGAATGATGTTAGCTATGCACGAAGCTTGGTTTTATAAGATACGGCGTACCGCAGGGGCCCCCAACTAATTCAGACGTACAGCGGTGGCGAGCAGCAGAATATTACAGGAAATAACGTGCGAAGTTTTGAATCAAGTTTGAAATAATGGAAGAAAACTGTTGAAACGTGACACATGGCTGCTGTATAATGTAAGATAGATCACCCAGCATCCTTCCAGACTGCAAATGTACTGCTGTGCCAGTATTTAGGCATGTCCCGATGGCTTTTCTTCTTGGCGCTCCAGAATTTCATGGGTACTGTTGCGTAAATAACGCAGTTAGTATTGATCTCAGTAGCTAAAAGTTTTTCTCATAATCCAAAAGTGCAAAGATAAGTGTAAATGACACAGATCTAAACAATCCTATATTTAAAATGATACTGGGGAAGTGGTAAACAGATTTCGGCATGTGAAGATAGTTTTTCTTTCGGTCGTACGTCTTTCTGAACATTACTTACTGTCTGCAGTGGGTATGTGTTCAGCTGTCTGCAGATACTGTCACCGGATAAGTTTATTTCTCTGGTCTAGGGAACTGATCCGAAAGTGATTACAGAGAACTACCTCCAAAGTTCATGAGGGTCGGTTAACTCAGAATTGACGGGATCTATAGATAATGGAAAACAGAGCATTTTTCATAAACACATTGAGGTCCACAAAAGCATGTTTTTGCTAGAAATCGAGGGAAAACTTTTTCGACTGCCACTTATGTACCCAATAAGGTAACCAACGTAAATAGAATACGGCGTAATGACGAAGGCATTTCGCTGGGGCCAGAGAAACTCTGTTTTATTGCCAGGTACATTAAGTTTTTCATTTGTATTTTTTTCCTTTCCGAAATTGATTAATCCTGGTCGCTTTACAATGGGTTTTCCACTCAATTTTAAAATTCTCCCATTTCTTTCGAAGAACTAGACGGATTGTACTTACCATACGAACATAAGAAGTAAATATACTCGCGGCACCAAGAACATTTAAAGATTGCAGTCTTTGCGCAAGTACAACATTTCTTCCGAAGATTCCGTGGAAAACAGATTTGGTTTACATATAAAAATATTTTTTGGAAACAAATTTTGTTGCATACCACACATACAATAATATCGCTTGAAAAAGTAGTTGCTGAAAGTTGATAATGAATTATGGTATGAATCGTTATTGCACCTGCGCGGTTGTGCAATTCCCGCTGAGTTCCCAGAGAAGATAACAATTTTGATGCGTCGAAATAGCTTTTAACTTGGTGATAAAAAATAAACATCACATTGCTGGCGCACATGTGTACAATTCGGTGATATTACTTCTACCGTGAAAGTTGGTTGACATTCCCCATCTATAAACATGCTATCATATATGAGAATATTAGTCCCCCTTCCTGTGGGTCCGTGGGTTAGAATAGGCCCGATGTTTTCCCGCCTGACGTAAGAGGGGAGTAAAAGGAGTCTACCACTTTTTGACCAAATACACTATCATTCCCTTTAAGGGTTTGACCTCGACACTGTCCAAATTTTTCCGAAGGTCGGGCCATTTCGAAAAGGACGCTTTAACGTGGTGCAACTTACCATCCTTCGTGCGTTACGATCTTCTGCAACAATTGTCCACCTCCACCCATGTTCCAGCAATTTGGTTGAGGACACCTTACGGGCTGCATATTTTGCTTAGATTCTGCTGTCCTCTTTTGCCCCATAACAGTAAGGGATTTCCACACACCCAATACACAGCACAGTACGTCGTCCTGGGGCAGTCATATACCCTATTAATCTTAGCCCCCCTGACAACACAGGGATCGCACTGCTGATGTGTGAGCTGCAAGCTCCTCATGTGTGCCAAGGAATAGATGCCTGTCTACTAGGGGCATCAAGACTCCCAGCAACGGCCATCGCGCCAGATGGCGTATGCAGTGGCTGGGTGGTTCCAATGGGGAGAGCCCCTGATGGGAGTGGGTAACATCAGGGTGGACGACCAGCGATGAAATGGGCCAAGTCCTCTTTTGTTGGGGACCAAATGGCTCCAGCAGGCTCTAAGAAAGGGAAGGTTGAATGCAATGCTGTGATGTATGGCCCTAAGTCGTTCCGCTCACTCACTACACCATGGGAGTAACATAGGGCTACAGAAAGAAGAGCCATATTTGCGTTGTTAGTGTGCAGCAGAACTGACAGGGACTCCTTTCTGGCTACTAAGCTAATCTTTTTCTTAGAACCACTGGAGGCTAAGTTTGGGGAACTGGCTGCACTTTAAAAAATGTGCAAAGGGTCAGTTCTGATTGACACCGTCCCCAGCCCAGTCACAGGCGTTACTCGCATGTGACAAGCAGGGTGATACTTTAGTTTCGGTTACTCCCCGTAAAAGCCTTAACATGGTCTGGGGGATTATTTTCCATCGCGATGTCCTATTGCAGCCGGCCGTAGTGGCCGAGCGGATCTAGGCGCTAGTCTGGAACCGCAGTTAGACGACGAGCTACGCACCAGTTGAGAATATAGGGGTGTTCACTTCGTCTCGCGAGTCTATAGGAAACCTAAAGACAACAGGGACTGCTAACAGTACCTTGATCTTGCAATTTGAGGCTGATTTTTTACCTGAGAAGGTCAAGGTGATCGTCTACCGATGTGACGTCAAACCATATATCACTCCCCCAATGTGGTGCTTCAAGTACTGGAAATTTGGGCACATCTTCATAGTGACATTCCAGCGCCACATGTCGAGACTGCGGACGTCCACTGCACGCGAATATCCCATGTGCTTCTGCTTCCACTTGTCAATTGTAGTTGTGGAGAACACGACTCCTCGTGCTCACTGGACAGCACATTACTCCATAAGGAGAGGAAAATTATGTAGAACAAGAGCCTTGACAAGATGGACTTACATAGAGGGTAAACTGAAATATGAAAAGTTGCACATCGTTCGATTTATAACTTCTCACACTGCTGCCTCAGTGTCGTCACCCTTTTTTAGCGACGACAGTCTCTTCATGTAAACCTTCTACAATGGGCCCTCAGGGCTACTTGTCTCCCTGTCCCAATCCTGGCTGGGGACACACCTTCTGTTGCTCCCCCCCCCCCCTCCTCCCCAGATGGAGAAGCAACAGCCTATTCTAGCTCCTCTCACATGGAAGGGATCCCTCAGGATTCTCTCTTCCAAGGTCTCCACAAGTGCAAAAGTATCCATCAACCAGTGGCTGTAGGAGACAAAAGATTCTGGTCAAAGGGCTTCATGGTCTTCCAAGAAACCCTCCTGGCCAGCTCCTATAGAGCAGCAAGAGGGCGAACAGGCCTACACCATAACTCCCTAACAGTTCCGCGTCTGGGGACGAAGTGGAGATTATAGCGTTCCCAAGCATCTAGATCTCGGCGATGCCTCAGAGACAGTAGTACTGTTGGCAGCTGGTGACACTGAGGCGTAAATTGCCTCCTTTGTCCCTTCATGCTTTGCCAGATGACAGAGCGTCATCCTCCAGTGGGCCGCCAGGAGGCTAGCCACTCCTTGGTGGGTTCATGCTTGGCTACCACTGGACCCCAGCCTTGGCAGCATTTTTTTCCCTTCTGTGCTGGATGTCTCCCCTCCTGATGCTCTTTCTCCCCCTTCCTTGGGGAACACGTCTGGCGTGTTATTGGGAATGTTCTGCATTCTGTCGCTGACCGCTGACGTAAGAACAGTCTCACCGTTGTTTTTCGCTCCCTTTTCCTTTCTTTGTTTCCCTTCTACTCTCGTTCGTCCGATTCGGCGTTTGAGGTTCTTCTTTTTCTTTACTCTCCCTGTGTGCTCCTGAAGGCCCGACCACGCGTCTGACGTGTAGCAGGTGACTGGGTAATGTGTAATTCCCAGCCCCGATTCGACAGGTAGAGTTCACACGTACCCCCTGGTACAGGCCAGGCCCAGGGAGGGCTGATTGCCTGAGCTGTAACCTTCCCAAATTGCCGATTGGTCCCTCTGTCAGGTGTTAATGAGATGTGAACTGAGGTTTGAACAATCACCTAAGACGTGTGCACCCCCTTGTGGAAGGGGCCGCCACTTGGAAGGAGGGCACCATCGGAGACACTGGGAATCATGGGGATTTCCTCATGATGAGTCAGTCATCTTCAGACTCAGTCTACAAAACGTAAACGTAATGAGGCTAATGACTGAAAGACCCTTCCCACTGTACCATGGTTCCTCGTGGTCTCGTGTAGTGAAGACGGTCAATCCTTTGCCATGGTAAATCCGTTCATTATTCAGTAAGCCGTTGATGCAACTTCCGGCCTTGTGAAATCCTGCTCTCGTTTACAGAATGGCACTTTGCTTTTGGAGACCACTTCCGTTACTCGAGCGCAACTGCTTGTTGCCTCGCTTCTCCACGGTTACCCTTTTCATGCCGCCCATAGAACTTTGAATTCTTTCCGTGGTATAATTCACACCAGGCTGCACGACAGTCTACCCGAGACCAAAATCCAATCTTACCTCTCTGATCAGGATGTCATTTCCATCCATCATCTAATGAAAAAGGTAGATTCCTCCTTAGTGCCCACCCGCACTCTTTCTCACCTTCGTTCGAGATCAAAGCAGGCTATGAAATTATCACAGGCTGGCCGTACATTCCGAACCCAGTACGCTGCTACCAGTGCCATCGCTTCAACCACACTAGAACGTCTTCTCGACACCCAGCCAAATGTGTAACCTGTGATAGGGATGTGCACAAGGGCGATTGTCCACCTCATTCTCCACATTGTATTAACTGCAATGGCTGCCATGGCGCCTCCTGTCGGGATTGTCAGTTTATCTTTGAGTGGGCTGTTCAAGTGATCTGGATAAAGGTGCAAATGCCTTACCCAGTCGCTCACAAGTTACTGGCTAGTTGCAAACCCCGTGTTCTCCCACCTGATATTATAAATCCTTTTCTTGTTACCCCCTCGCTCCTTGAAGGACATAGCCATACTGACTTACGACCTCCAATTCAGCTCTGAGGTTGTGAAATCGCCCAGTGTCAAGGTAGCATCGCCATCCCCCCCTTCCAACTGTGCAACACGGCGTCAAACTATCGTCTCAAGGGGCGAAACCACCAGCTGCACAACCAGGACGCCGGAAAGGACAGTGGTAGTACTCCTGTGAAGACTTCCTCTGTCCCTCCAGCCAGACAACACCAGAGTCTTCCTCTAACCGCGAAGTCTCTAAGAATTCCACCTTCAACTGGAAGACCCTCTTTATGGTAGCGCACGTGATACCTTAGCACGGCCAGCCTCCATGTCGCCGGTGCACACCAACTACTGTTTTTCAGCTTTGGACTTCACAGACAGACCACACAAGCAAGTCGACGTTTCTGTGGACCCCATGGAGCAGGATCCTCCTGCTTCTCTGTTCTGGAGTCGTGACTCTTCCCCGGCTGTCACTCGGCGACCGCTGAGGTGACACTCTTCATCGTGACTCTCCTCCAATGGAACTTTCGCGGCCTTCGGTTCCACATAGTGGATTTATGGCTGCTTTTAGCGTCACATTGTCCCCTGGTACTGTGCCTTCAGGAAACGAAATTGTGCCCTCACTACTGCTTTGAGCTTCCACATTTCTTACCAATTCGTGTTGACATTCCCCTGAGGTCGGCATTCCATCTCATGGGGCATCACGCTGCTCATTCGGTATGACATTCATAGTCAACCCATCTCGCTGAGTACCAATCTTCAAGCTGTGGCAGTTCACATTTTCATTCTCTGCCCGACATTTTCCCTCTAAACTATAAATGTCCCCCCATCATTCGCTGTCACTTTGGCATAGTTCCTTCAGCTTATTGGGCAGCTACCTCCCCCATTTTTGCTACTCGGTGAGTTAAATGCACATCATCCCCTTTCGGTTTCTCCCAGGACCTGTCAGAGAGGTGCCCTCTTGGCTGACCTTCTTAACCAACTTAACCTCTTCTGCCTTAACACTGGAGAACCCACTTTCCTTTCTGACTCCTTGCACACCCATACCCATTTGGGCCTATTCTCGAGCACTGACCAGCTCGCCCATCGTCTTCAGTGGCCCAATCTTTTTGACACCTACTGGAGCAACCATTGCCCGTGTGCTATCTGTTTTCTGACTCTCCGTCCATGTGCACACCCAGATGGCAGCTTCCTAAGGCTTACTGGCAGCTTTACTCCTCCCTGGCTATCTTCGAAGAATAAGTTTTCCCCGGTTATGATGACCAGGTGGAATATCTCACAAACATTATCCTTACTGCTGCAGAACATTCCATTCCCCACACTCCCTCTTTACCACGTCGTGTCCCAGTCCCTTCGTGGACTGAGGCATGCCGCAACGCAATTCGCTTACAGAGACGCTCTCTCCGCGTTTTTAACAGTCATCCTACGATGGCAAACTGCATTCATTATAAACAGATGCGTGCAAAGTGTTGTCGCATTCTTCGCGATAGCAAAAGAGCTAACTGGATTTCATTCACTATTTCTTTTAACCGTTCCACCCCTTCCTTTGTCATGTGGGCCAACCTCCAACGGCTCTCTGGGACCAAGGTCCATTCCCCAGTTTACGACCTGACAGCAGCTGTCATTGTCATCAAGGACCCTATTGCTATCTCCAACACCTTGGGCCACCATTTTGCAGAAGTTTCGAGCTGTTCCAACTATTAACCTGCCTTCCTCCATCGTAAACGAACAGAGGAGGCTCGGGCGATACCCCTCGCTTCTCCGAATCGTGAGTGCTGCACTGCCACTTTTACTGTAACGGAGCTAGATTACGCTCTCAGTTCATGATTCTCCGCTCCAGGGCCAGACGCCTTACAATCAGATGCAGCACCTTTCTATTGCGGGCAAGCACTTTGTGCTTAACACATACTACCGCATCTGTGCAGAGGGCACATTTCCCAGACGCTGTCATGAAGCCACTGTCATACCTATATGTATGCCCAGTAAGGACAAAAACCTTCCTTCTAGCTACCGCCCCATCTCTTTAACAGCTGCGTTTGCAAGGTGATGGAACGTATGATTCATGCACGGCTGGTGTGATGGCTCGAGTCTCGCAATTTACTGACGAATACACAGTGTGGATTTCGAGCACGGTATTCTGCAGTTGACCATCATGTTACTCTGTCCGCCCATGTCATGAATGGTTTACTGCGGAAATCACAGTATGTGGCTGTGTTTTTCGATTTGGAGAAGGCCTAAGACACCTGCTGGAGAACTGGTGTCCTTGATCTTGTTTACACGTGGGGCTTTGCCCTGTTTGCTTCAGGCATTTTTAAGAGACCGAGTGTTCAAGGTGCATGTGGGTTTTGCCTTGTCGGACACGTTTATCCAGGAAAACGGTGTGCCTCAGGATTTCACCATGAGTGTCGTCGTCCGTGCTATCACCATTGTCCCTATAATGGCCTGTCTCCCGCCGGGCATCTCCGGCTCCTTTTTGTTGACAATTTTGCCATCTTTTGGAGAAGCCAACGGACTTCTCACTAAGCGGCGTCTTCAGCGATGTCTTGATCGTCTTCACTCCTGGAGGATCGACAATGGCCTTCGCATTTCCACTGACAAAAACCGTTTGTAAGAATTGTTTCTCCCACCATCTTTACATCTTCGGCCTGTTGCCCTTCCGTTCGTTGGATCTACGAAATTGCTGGGGTTCATGCTCGATAGGAAACTCCCTTGGTCCTCCCATGTGTCTTACCTGGCAGCCCACTGTACTCGGTTCTTTAGTGTCCTACTTGTCCCCAATGGTACTTCCTGGGGTGCTTATCGAATCACT